>NC_053025.1:87618685-87755978 GCF_003073215.2 Triticum urartu | reverse complement strand
AATACATCTTTGCAACCTCTATTTTGATATTCTTTCGAGTATTATCCTCTGGTATCTCGAGAATATCAAAGAACCGTGTTGCTTCCTATGCGTCTTCATCTAGTATTGCTTCTCCCCGGTTTCAGATTTCCCTCGAGTTCTAAGTTATTAGTCACTCTAGAACACCGATAGGTGAATTGATTCCGCACTCCGATTCAATGACTCTAAGTAATCTTTGTTGTTTATGAGTTTATTAATCCTTCAAGTCATTCCTAGCCTGATTGGCTATATCCTTGTCGTGCCGATTTTAACTGTGCTACCTGGTCCTTCTTCCCAGAGCAAAAATTTCGACGGTGAGCTAATCTTACGTCGATCTTCCTCATCGTATCAATTGTCCTTGAACAACAAGCTTGATTTCAAGTTTGTGTCATACCCATCATTTCAATAACTTTTCGCTTCATCATTCCGTTGACTTGGTGTCATCGCCGATCAATTATATCTTCATGAGATCTCTTGACAAATGTGTCATGATCATCATCAGCCTTCCAAGCTCTTCCAGGATATAAGTTGAATTCATGATGATGAATACCATCCTTGCCCTCGATGATTTGTGTTATCATCGACCACTTTATTGCCTTCTGTTTGACACAAACTTGTTTGTGTTTTGTGTTAGACCTTGAGATCCTTGCTACCCAGCAATAGTTCTTCTTTACCTTGGAGTATTACCATCTTTCATGTCAAGAAAGTCGTGAGAATTTCACCACATCTTAAGAGATCTTGATACAGGTGATACTTCTTGCCATATCCGTTCATTCTTTGGACCCCGTGTTGTTTCTAACCGAAAACCGACAATTGAACTATGATGTGCGACTTCAAAACTTCTAGCAACCCTATTGCTTCGAAGTTAATGGTCGATATTTCATTCTTAGACCATTGGTTATTGAATCACTATTCTAACATTGATCATGCTACCTAAGCCCATATTTAGGGTGCACCTCTCAACCAGTGTTTAATTATGCATCTTTTCCTCGAGCATACAACATTATACCATATGATCTGACAAATGTTAACTCCTTGTTCACATAATTGTGGAAATCCATCTTTTGGAAATCTCGATGAATTGTCGCTGAGTTCATTAGCTACCTCCTCATCCTCTCCTTGGTTTAATGATGAACTCTTGTTTCGGAACTCGCTTCAATAGTTCATTTCCCGAGAATCTTACAATGTCATCTCATCAATTTGCGTTGCACATTTTCTTCTCAGGCATCATGAGTCTGAGGTATCCTGACACCAATTAGATATGAATCTCGGTCAGAAATGATGGTCGGAACATATTTCCAAGAGTTATCACATTGGTCTTTATTTGACCCGGTAAGGTGATGTCGTGCCTAGCACACCTGGCCCGAGGCCCTGTTGTTATAGATTCTGCTTCAGCAAGGTTCTCCATTCTTCCATGAGGAAATTGTAAGACTTATTCGACAAGTTATTCCTAATGGATCCTTTGTGTTTCCGAAGTCTGATCTTCACCTGTTGACCATGCCAATGCTATCTCGAAGCATGTCTATGGTATTCCAATTTTCAACAAGAACATTTGAAGCCCAATGCTAAATGTTTCCTGCTCAACTATCCAAACACCGTTGTATGCGTAATGTCATGAAATTTCTCTCCCCTACCTAAAGAGTTTTCTACATTATTTCCTGTCATGGATATCATGCTCTACTTGCCCTTGGGAAGGATATACCATTGAAATATGTGTTTAAACACATTTTCATTTCCATTGTTCTGTTTAATCTGATAATCATATTTCCTTTCCATTGGTTGGTTTAACGTTTCTTGTGATCTATATGATCTAACCAGTAATATTCTCCTGCTTATGAAAACACCTCGGTGTACAATTCTGTCAGCAAGACCCTGTTACTATTGTTGAATGACATTCCAGTAACCACCGATGGATGAGAACTTTACCTATTGGTCCGCCTCGTTCAACGAGCAGGAAAATGGTTCTCTTCGTCCCTCGCCCTTGGTATCGATGTTGTTGCCGACATAACCGACAGAGTATCCTCTGAAATGCCTTGCTTAGATGATCGTGCAAGATGTCACCGCCCTTCCTACTTTTAACCCACATGGTGGGCCCATAACCCAAAGTTTCACAGGATCGAAACCTGACTCTCCTGTACACCCATGTTGCCAAAGTTATTCTTCGCACTTGATTTTGTATGTAATTCATGGGTCATCTTCCTAGTAATCTACTTTGGTATTAGACGAAATACTTATCCCTGTTGATTGAACCCCTTTCACTACAAAAAAATACACTTCCGTGATGATACGTGTTTGTCACATAGGTCGCGTTTTTTGTCATGCATGTACATCCATGACGATTTATGACAGAATCAAGATAGTCATACTTGTGCGGTCGTAGAAGTGTTCCATGACATTACCAAAATTATCATCACGGAAGTGTCCACTTCCATGACGATAAATCGCGCGTCACAGAATTGATTTTGTCAAGGGTGACCGACACGTGGCATCCACCGTAACGGAACATTGTTAAGCTATCGGGTCCGGTTTTGGATCCGATAACCCGTTAACAGCCCGGACCAATGGGGATTTTCCTCGTGTAAAATCATCATTGGCCAGAGGAAACACGTGTTGCCTCACCATTGGGACAGATGTCATCCACTCATTGGACAGGAGGCGCCTATGATAGGTCGACACGTGGCACGGCCCAACAGTGGCCCATTCCGGTGAAAAAGGCCGACCCGGTACAAATTAGCAGGTCGGCCCATATAAGGCCTACTTGTGTCAGGTCCATTTAAGCCCACGACCCATACGAGATGTGCCAATTCGGCCCGTCAATGGCACATTAAAGATTTGACACCATTGCAGCCCATTGTCAGTTCGAGCCCGTTAACAGCCCGCTATATATTTGGGCTCAATATCAGCCCGATGAGATTTCGGCCTGTTAACGGCCCATTCAGTGGATGGGCTAATTTTCACGATGTACATCTTTCGGCCTTTTAGCGACCCATTTAAATGTTGGGCTAATTTCCGGCCCGGTGTGTCCTTCAGCCTGTTGATGGCCCATAAATCAGTTGGGCCATTTGTAGTCGGACCTGAGTTTCGGCCTTTTAGCGACCCATTTAAGTGTTGGTCCAATTTCCGGCCCGGTGTGTCTTTCAGCCTGTTGACGGCCCATATATCTATTGGAGCATTTGTAGTCGGACCTGAGTTTTGGCCTTTTAGCGACCCATTTAAGTGTTGGGCCAATTTCCGGCCCTATGTGCCTTTCATCCTGTTAACGGACCATAAATGAGTTGGGCCATTTGTAGTCGGACTTGAGTTTTGGCTTTTTAACGGCCCATTCCCTTCATGGTCCAATACCAGCCCGGTTTCTCTTTCGGCCTGCTAAAGGCCCACAACACAGTTGGGCCATTTACAATACGACCTGACTTTTGGCCTCTTAGCGGCCCATGCTCTTCATGGTCCAGTACAAGCCCACTGTCTCTTTCGGCCTGCTAAAGGCCCAAAGTATAGTTGGGCCATATGTAGCCCGAACTTAGTAACGGCATGTTAACGGCCCGTGAAATCAATTGGGCCCACCTGTTGCCCGCTTCGATGTCAGCCTGTAAACGACCCGGGAGTTAAGAGGGCCGTCCATTAACTGTCGGCCTGGTAACATCCCATTAACTTAATTGGCCCACTAAATTTCATACATGTCTTTAGGCCAAATTAGATAATTTGAGCCCATTACAACGAGCAATTATGCACAGGACCAAAACCGATCAACCAAAGGTATGGCATATAGGGAAAAACGTTGCACATCCAGCATATATTACAGGAAATTACATCCACTGGGAAATCAAAGATTGATGCCAGTGCAAATGAATGGACAGAACCTAACGGTTTACAATGTCACAATCTGCAACCTCAGCATGGATGACGCCCATAAGCATGTGGGCAAGTTCTTGCTGCTTTGCTACACTGTCTCTGAAAACATTGATCAGTTGTTGTGTCGCACGACTCTGCACCTCTGATTCCTCCACCATTTCCATCATTCCTTCAGCCATTAATTGGTTCACAAACATACATTTTTTCCATTGCATTCGAGATAGAGGATACTGAACAGATTCAGATGGCGATTTTGGCAGGCTTGTATTACTGATAGTGGAGAGTGTCTCGACCACTGCATCATAACATAAATTAGGAGGGGAACCAAACATATCAATCTAGAGTTATTGCCATATTACCTGGCCTAGATTTATTGGAAAGAAACAATGGGGTTGCCTTGCTGTTTTCAGAGTTTGTCTTCTTATCTTCTGCAGCCTGCACCAAATTAAGACACTAGCATTTCTATCATTAGCCAAGTCAGATAATAGGAAAGCAACATTGGCACAATGAATGTTTGGGCAACTAGCCAACACCAAATTAACACAATACGGCATAGCTATCACCAGCCAGGTAAGGTAATACGAAAGCAACATCGACACAATGAATGAATGGGCAACCAGAGCAGCACAACAATTCAGTAATGTGCATGATATGAGATAGTACACTCATGCAACTCAGTATGCAAAACTACTAGGTAGTTTTCTTTACAAAACTCAACATTGACGCCTTTAACATTTTTCTACAACTAATTTTAGATCAGATAAAGGTTGGATTCACGCTGATTAACAAAATACATGCTGATGTAAAAATATAGTGATATACAACAGGTAATTACATCAGCATTGGAGCACAGAGAATTCCTGCAAGATATTTTCCTCGAATACAATCCCAATGAAGGAAGTCTTCTATCATTTAACCTTATTTTCTAAAAGAGACATGGGTAAGAAACATGTAGAAAATATGATCAGAATGCTATAAAATTTCATGATGCGAGGATACGCACACGCTTCTTAGAATGGAGTTGACATTCTTTTGCTGGACTAGAGCGGACTAGTTCTTTGGCCACTGGAATCTACTTATTATCAGTGGGAGTTGGGTTTCTCTGTGCTGGAGCAATATCTATGAAAAATGGAGTTGGTTTATTATCTCCTGGTGTTTGGATCTTTTGCAAAGACCTGGTTTGTAACCCTTTAGATTCTAACATAGCTGTCTTCCCCTTGCATGCCTTATATAGAAGAATGGTGCTTCAATTATAAGACATGCTACAACAGGGACGAAATAGGTATTGAAAAATAGAAAGGCATGACATACTGACATGTATTCCCTCCATCCGGAAATAAATGGATGGGTCTAGGCGTATTTCAGTTCTAGATACATCCAGTTTTATCCATTTTCTGCGACATGTAATCGGGACGGAGGGAGTATGATGTAACAGCTAGGGATACGAGGGGACAACACAGTAAAAAATATTGAAAACCCACTGCAGAACCAAAGTAAGCAAACCCACTGATATATGAGATAGTACACTCATGCAGCTCAGGATGCAAAACTACCAGGCAATTTTCCTTACAAAAATCAACATTGTGGCCTTTAATCATACATTTTGCTACAACTAAATTTAGATCAGATAAAGGTTGGATTCACGCCAATTAACAAAATACATGCTGATGTAAAAATATAGTGATATACAACAGGTACTTACATCTGCATTGGAGCATAGAGAATTCCTCCAAGAATCTTTCATCACAGACGATACTAGTGCAGAAATTCTTCTATCTGTTAAGCTTATTTTCTAAAAGAGAGATGGGTAGGAAACATGTAGAAAATATGATCAGCATGCTATAAAATTTCATGATGCAAGGATACGCAAACGCTTCTTAGAATGGAGTTGACATATTTTTGCTGGAGTGGAGCGGACTAGTTCTTTGGCCACTAGAATCTGCTTATTATCAGTAGGAGTTGGGTTTCTCTGTGCTGGAGCCGTGTCTATAAAAACTGGAGTTGGTTTATTATTTTCTGGTGTTTGGATCTGTTGTAAAGACCTGGTTTGTAACCCTTCAGATTCTAACATAGTCGTCTTCCGCTTGCATGCCTTGTATAGAAGAATGGTGCTTCAGTTATAAAACATGCTACAACAGAGAGATGGAATAGGTACTAAAGAATAGAAAGGCATGACATATTGACATGTATTCCCTCCATCCAGAAAAAAATGGATGGGTCTAGGCGTATTTCAGTTCTAGATACATCCTTTTTTATCCATTTCGGCAACATGTAATCCGGACGGAGGGAGTATGGTGTAAGAGCTAGGGATACGACAAGACAACACAGTAAAAAAACACTAGTTGAATGTAAAACTGTATGCTAGCGGAATATGCACAGAAAAAACTAAGGCAACATACACGTGTATGATTCGGAAACTAAGATGGCATTGCAACAGAGCACTAGAACAACACTTCAATGTAAAAAAACATGGTATGGTAGATAGATGAAGTACATATTAATGAATAACAGCGCATAAGATATTCAGAAGCATGATGTACAAATTAAGCAGATGGCATTGCGATAGAGTAGAATGACAGTACTTGAATTTAAAAACATGTTATCATGAATGGAATAAGTACTAAAAATAGGAAGGCATGACATATTTACATGCATGATCAGCATGGTAAGGACATGGCATTGCAACAGAGTAGATACACTCCAGGACATTATATGCATGTTGTACCCATATCACGGGCCAAGTTAGAGCAAGGACCTTGTGGGGTGAAGAGGATTCAACATCTTTCTACAAATCTTCTGAAGAACTGCCTTTACATGTCATTGGCCTTTACATTGCTCCATGCGGTTCTTGTGGATATATCAGTGTGTGCAATTATATCTGGCATGCATGGAAGACAACTAGTAGTTAGATTTATGTAATGAGTGCCTGTAGGAGACGACTTAAATAGTAGGACTGGGGATAACTAGCAACAACAGGTCTCAAAAACTAAAGGGAGAACACAGATGAAAGCTACAGAATTTGTATCGTTTGTACTCGAGATTAACTAGAGGGCGCACAAAAGTATTAAAGAACAAGATAGGTAATACTAAATGTGGTATAATACTATAGTCACCTGCCTGTGGGATAGCATTGGCTAATGAATGATAACTATGGAACATCGTTACCTAAAGAACAGGTATCTTAGCTGAACTATGGAACAGCGTTAACTACTGAACAAGACCCATCAGAGATAAGCATGAATATACAGTGAAATGTGATAATCTATTTTCCATGCTTAGATGAATAACAAAGCCATAAATGTTGCACACAAGTAAGATGAGGGTACAACCTATCTGGCCGCCATCCATAGGAGTGAGCATCATGTGCTGACTTATCGATGGCCCTGCAGTTGTTGTGGCTGTCCATGTTGGGCACACGCAATTGATGCAGGGAATTGTTGAGTGGGGACTATAGCTCCCTTCTGTTGTATGCTTCCCTTGTTGGAGCAGCTGCGGTGAGTCGAAAGACGGTGTGGCTAAAGATGCAGATAACGCATAATGTTAAGAACGACACGTCTCTTTAATCTGAAGAAATACACTAAGAGATCAACAGCAAGGTACGAGAGTGGTCACGCGTCTGTTGACTGAAGACTAAATTGGGGTCAGACGATTTTATTTTATTTTGGTACTGTCCGATCTACGTCGGATGGCTTGATGGCCGTCTTGTGCCTCCCGGCTGACACTGTTAGGAATCTTCCCCGAAGAGCCAGCGACCAACAGCAGATCAGCCTGCCTCCATCGTCCATGGCCCCGGCCAAAACCCCGCTCCCCGCCCCACCGCACTGTCGTGGTTGTGCTGCCCCCAGGGCAATCCACAAAGACTCCCCGTTATCCAAATCTGGCGGCGGTAGTACCTTCAACCCAAGCAATTCTAAGATAGCCATCTAAGCACTGCTTCCGCGGCAAACTTGCAGCCCCGCTCCCTTACGTTAGACACCAGCCAACCGGCAGCCTAGGAGCTCCACTGCCTTGAGGTGTGCTGCTTCCCATTGGGAATCGATTGGCCCAGAATAAAAATTCAGACAACTGACGCCTAAATAAAGTTATTTGAGATGAGGGTGCGGCCTATCTGGCGGCATGGTGAAGTAGGCAGGTCCAGCTGCTGAGTCGGTGAGGCCGGCGCGGTTGTGGTGGCGACCAGCGGCAGGGAAACAGCGATGTCGCGACGGTCGACGGCTACGGGGAAGTAGCGCCAGGACTCTTGACGGATCCGAAGTTGGAGCCGCTTCGGCGCCATGAACAACGGTGGGGGTGAATCGGCTCCGGTATGGTTCACGCGGCCGTCGTCGAGGGAGCTCTAGCAGCACGGAGTAAGAGGCACACGGCCTAGTGCACGGCAGCAAATGGACAGCGTCTCCGGCATTAGGGAGGAGGACGGCTGTGAAATTAGTGCGGTGGGGGCGCCATGGAGGAGGGGCTGAGGTTTCACGGCTCAGGAGAAGGGAGCTTCCGGGGAGAAGGTGATTTGGCGCCCACGAGGTATGAATGGGGGAATTGGGAGGGGAGTGGAACCATGTTTTACGGACGCATTTGTCTAAAATGTGAGGGGGAGTTACAGTTCTACCCCTGCCTTTAGGCTTCTCGGCTTGGGTCTATGTACAGAGGGTCGGGGATAGTAGAGTAACTTTGCTTCTTCCCAAATAGTGGGCAGGAGCCATTTCGGGCGAGGAGGGCGTGTTTTGAAATATAGTGGGCGCGAGCGATTTCGGGCGAGGAGAGCGTGTTTTGAAATAGTGGGTGCGAGCTATTTTGGGCGAGGAGAGCGTGTTTTTCCGACCATGGTTTATGAATTATTCGGCACATGTCATTTCGGCCGAGGAGAAGGCGCGCTTGGATGAAGTTACAGACTTACCCTCGATGTACAACGGGCCAATTGATGCGTGTCCCACATAGGACGATAATTTCGCGTCCCATTTATTTGCTCGGGCGAATTCCACCGAGCAGAGGATTTTTAACGGTTGGTTCAAAATTTGGGAGAACGAGCATCCACGTCTACCTTACCATGTCGATTCGAATCAAATTTTGATATATTAGCTTGCCACTTATTTTTTAGATGGAGAGATGATGCTCGGGAGTAATGTGTTTTTACATGCTCGTTGCTAGCGATTTACTATATCACAAATAGTTGACCCACTCAAAAACGGGAATCGAACTCAAAATGAAATATCTTGATTCAATGAAATAGCTCGTTCACCAGGTCAAAATAGTGAACTAAAGCTAAAGTTGAACACCTCAATCGAGTAGCATGTTGTACAGTATTATAGAACTCCATGAACATGTTGAAAGTCAAATTAATGAACTTGTTTGATATACGCATATATCCGTCCATGTGTGGATTGCAGACAACATGTTCTCCAATTTATATATTTGAATGCAAGTTTATATCGAAACATGGTTTATATCAGTCTTTGATGCATAAAACGCGGCCTCCCCCTCTCCCAGACTCGTGCTCTCTCTCTCTCTCTCACCGACAAACTTCAATTCTGTCACACGCATCCAACACACAAACCTTGTTGGTCCCTCTCGCTTTCTCTACATCTCTCTCTCTCTCTCTTTATGTGTGTGTGTGGGGGGGTGGGGTCTTTCTAGTTCGCATGCATATATACTCCATCTATAGGTCTCTCTCGCACACTATGTATGATTCTCTAGTCCAAGCTAGATATCTTGGGTGCACTCATTGTACGCACACAAATTCCTTGGCTCGTCGCCCGTAACTCTCTCACGCACCACTCTATCGTCTCGGAGCTCTCCCCCCCTCTCTCAAACTCTCCATCTACCTGGGTCACACATACACATGCATATCTCACTCGCACTCGATAGGCCTATCTAAAACTCTATCTCTCTCCCTCATTCTATCTCCATCTCACATGCACACACACACACACAATCTCATGCCTAGCTAGCCAAGTATGATGGTCTCTGACTCAATTGTAGGCACACGTAGTCCCCCCTATATGTATATGACTAGCCAATCTTAGTCTCCATCACAAAGATGTGCATGGTCTATCTCGATTTCTCTCGGGGCATCTTTCTATCGCTCAGGCACCGCCCTCGATCTCCCACCCATATAGTCCCCTCACGATCTCGAGGGGATCTCTCTATCACAAACACACCCTCTCGCCCTCTTCATGCGTCCATGTTCTCCATGTGTCCCTCTCGACCTTTGTTCCTTGTTGGCCAGACCTCTATTGTACATGTGCTATAGGGGTGTCTCTCTCCATTGCAAGCAATCACACACTAGCTATCTTCGTGTATCTCCTCGCCTTGCTTTTCTCTCTCGGAGATACATGCGTGAGATGTTCGCCTAAGAAACGAAAAAACACACACTCTCTCTAATTTATCATTTGTTGTCACTTTCTCTTTCACACACATACTCTTTTTGCACACTTACTCATTCTCCTTCACACGCACTTGATCTCTCTCGACTTAGGCACTCTCCTCGGTCCATAGCATATTGATTTATTAAAAAGTCAAATATCACAAAGTTTGACCATGTACGTGGACAAAAACAATTACATCTAGAACGGCAAACATATACTATTAGATTCACCATGAAATGTAGTTTTGTATGATGTATCTTTGTTATTGTAGATATAAATAACATTTGCATAAACCTGATCAAAGTTTCCAAAGTTTGACTTCTAAAAAATTTACATGCACTGCATTATCAAGCGGATGGAATATCTCTTTCCCCCTCTCAGCTATCTGACACACCACTTAGCCTTATCGGGGCTCCTTAATCTCTCTCAAACTTTATATCTCCCTGGTTCAGACATACACATGTCTCGCTCGAGCTATACATATAGACCCATCCAACACTCTCCTCCCTTGTTATCTCTCTATGTGACACGCACCCCCCTAATAAGTACCATAATCCCTCACTCCATCATAGGTGCAAGCACTCCCCCCTAAGTATCATTATCTCTCACTAGCCATTAGGAACACACGTATTGTCTCCTTCCATCCATACGTCTATCTCGATATCTCTCAGGGTATCTTCTATCGAGCACACACCTTGTCGCTCGATCTCCCACCCATGTAGTCCCATCACGATCTCTAGGGGATCTCTCTATGACAAACATACACTCTCTCCTCCCCATGTCTGCATTTTCTCCGTACGTCTCTCTCGACCGCTCTCCCTTGTTTGTCAGACCCCTCTTGGCCACGTGCTAGGGGTCTTGCTCTCTCGGTTGCAAACAACCACACACTATCTCCTCACCTTGCTTCTGTTGTCGAAGATGCATGTGTGATATGTTTGCATAAGACACACACGTTTTTTCTTGACTTTTATCGAGTGTTGTCCATGTCTCTTTCACACATGCACACACACTTTTTTCACTCACTCTTTCTATTTCACTCTCTCTCTCTCTCTAGTTAGGGACTCTCTCACGTCCATAAGCATATGGATGTTTTGAAAAGTCAAACCTCAGAAAAGTTTGACCAGGTATATGTGGAGAAAAACATTTACATCTGGAACGATCATTAGATTCAAAACAACATGTACTTACTTCATACTATCATTTATATTTGGTATTGTAGATATAAGTGATTTCTTTATAAACTTGGTCAAAGTTTAAAAATTTTGAATTTAAAAAAATGTTGGAACTACATTATCGAACGAAGGGAGTAGCTCTTTCTCTCTCTCTGCTATCTCTCACGGGCCTCCCCTCTCACTCGAACAATCTATACCAACGGATTATATGCTCACTGTGTCAGCGTATAGCTCTGTATATTGTTTAGTTGACCGGTCAACCATTCCACATGCTGCCTTGTCAGCTCATGTTCTGCATCTTCATGTGCTGGCCCATGTGGCAGTGGGTGAAAATAAGTAAACTAGAGACCCATCTGACATGCGATGAAGCAAACAAGTTGAAACCACTCGGGGTAGCACCCCACACGCTAGTAAATTGAGGGTGCATTGAGGACACACTTCTTCCGCGTGAAGGACGCACTCGCGCACAATTCACCACTCCGTGGTGGCATGCACAGAAGGATGCACTCGCGCACACCCAGCACACAACACACACCAGCACACGTGTACACCGGCGTCGCCGCCGGTTGAGATTGACAGCGAGGAAGCCAACAAGCGGAGGCGGCTCGAGCCAAAACCGCATCCAGCGAGCTTGGACTTCATCAGCAGCCTCCCCGATGACATGTTGCTCATCATCATCGGCCTCCTCCCCACCAAATCTGCCGTGCGAACCGCCCTGCTCTTCCGGCGGTGGCGCCCCCTCTGGCGCCGCGTCCCCCTCAACCTCACCGTCGACTGCTGCCTCTGCGACGGGGATTGCAAACGCATGGCTGCATTCTCCAAGATCCTTTCGTCGCACCCTAGGCCAGCCAGACGCCTTGACATCCGCATGTTCAATACCAACTGCAAGGTCCAACCCAAGTTCGACGAGTGGTTCTTATCCCCACCCTAGATCAGCGTGAGGAGCTCAGCTTTGAAGCTGGACAATGTCGCTCTCTGCCGTCGTCCGCGCTCCGCCTCGTGCCAATGCTGTGTCGCGCCAGCTTCAGCTCTTGCTATCTTCCCGAGATTAATTCCGCGCCCGCCCTTCTTCTCCGTCAACTCAAGCAGCTCGACCTCTTCGACGTTGTCATCTCGAAGAAGGCTATGGAGCACCTGCTCCGCAGCTGTACTACGCTCGAGTTCCTTCATCTTGAGCAGATCCACGGGTTCATTAGCCTCCACATTGCCTTGACGAATGTCCAATGGATTTATGTGTCTTGCTGGCCCCGCAAGAAGGCATCAATTGGGAAGAGATCACTACAGCTGTTCCACGTTATGGTCACTGAGAATGCGCCTTTCCTTGTGAGATTGCTTGTATCCGATCTAGAAGGTCCAACAAAAATCAGGGTCATTGACACGCCGAAATTGACAGCGTTGGTGCACTCGTCTGCCAAATTCTTCGAACTCTTTATTGGATCCGTAATCGTTCAGGTACAACACTCATCTTCTTCTCCATCTTCTTGAAATTCAAATTTTTTAAATTCTTCTTGATGTATTTACGACCGTCTTCCAGAAAATGATTCCCACAAGCTTGACCCAGTCTATGCGCACAATGAAGATCTTGGCAATAAAATCTATCGGCCCCAATCTGGATCAAGTTGTTGGATTCCTTACATGCTTTTCGTGCATGGAGAAGCTACTAATCGAGGTGAAACTTCTTTCCTATTAGTAAACAGTAATCACAACGTAGCTCAATTTTTTCGTAATTTTCCCAAATTACAATGACAAGTGTAGTGTTCAAAACTGCATCCACGCACTGCACTGAAAGAAATGTTTTTAGTATTTTTTTCTCACATGATCACCTGCATCATTTTTTTGTTGTACTACTATAGTAGCCTAGGCTAGTCATAGTGGAAAGTAACTTAGACTACTCCAGTAACCATATGGTTACCCTAAGAGCAAGTACTACCGCCGTCCTGGTTTACTCTTCCTATTTTGTAGTATCAAAATTTGACCATAGATTTAACTGATAAAATGTTAATGCATGTCACTAAGAACTATATCATTGGATTCGTATTTGAACATAATTTCAAATGGTGTAATTTTTGGTGACATGCATTGGCATTTTCTTACGTAAATCTATGGTCAAAATATTATACTAAATAAGAGGTAGTACAAAAGTGGGCTATAACGGCCCTCCACTATGTAGGCCAAAACACGTGCCAAATTCACTTGTGATGCATTTGGCATCGATGCCCCTCCATTGCTCACCTGCTGCCCCAATCTGGATCACCTACTTTACTCCGGTGCCAAATTAACTCACACAATGAAAAAACACTTGCGTGGGAGAGAGAGAGAGGGCTGAGGCAATAAAAAACACTTGTTTGGGAGAGTGAGAGGCTGGTGTAGTTTGTTTGATAGATTTGTTTATACATGTGGGTCTGTGTGCACAGTGGTGCCAACTCTCTCACATCGCGAGAGCAGTGCGAAAATCTTTTGATTTAACATCGATGCGTATTATGTGGCATACTTTTGCAAAATATGGCATCGGCCACATAGTGGAAGGCAACAAATGCCCAAGCTCTTCATGTACTCCTAGGTAAATGAGAGGAAAGAGAAAGAGAGAGAGAGAGAGAGTGAAAAAATATCACTAGCCAGCAAACCCTATAATATGAGCGAATGATATTGGTACCTCTTGATGACATGGCAATCTTATACAGCTAGCTGCTCTAATATGTTCTCTTCTTTTGCAGATAAAAAAAGACCCGAAAGTGAAAAATGTGCTACACTATAACAATCTCATCGAATGCCTTGATCTCCATCTTACAGAAATTGATATAATCGACTACCAAGGCAGCACATCAGAGATTAAATTGGCCAGGTTCTTTGTTATGGAGGCAACTGTGCTCAAGGTAATGAGGTTTGGCGTTCTCTGGCGCAACAATGAATGGTATGCTGATCACCGCAAGCGTCTAAGCCTAAACGACAAAGTCTCCATAGAAGCTGAATTTGTTTTTGAAACATCAAGTGGCCAAAGACTCAAAAACTTATTTGCCCATTAGTGACTTGTCAGGGCGGTGAATTTTATTTTGTAAGATAATGTTGCATCCACCTAAAGTAACGAAAGTTCTTACGTAAACTTCCTAGTAATTCCCTCTTCATAGGTGCAACATTACTCCTAACATTTCTAATATCAGTTTGAAACTTGTAATATTGCTGTGTCCTATTCCAGCGTTTTCAAAATCCTGCGAATCAAACAGGTCCTGAGTTGGTGATGATGTTGTGCCTGCCATCTTTCATCAATAGCCATCGGATCTAGATCTGACGCATGCAAACCAAACTTCTCCAGTTTTTCAAAAAGATGCTCGCACTTGTTCCCTATTTGCAAACAAGTCCTTGTCTCTCACAATCAGCCTTATCTCCTCCCCACCACATCTACAAGGCCATGGAAAAATCTGGCACAATGGCCGCTGCCGGTGCCGTCCACCCCCAATCTTGGTGTTTCGTGCAATGCACGGGCATCTACGCACAGGACATTATGTCGAACACGGCTAGTTGTAAGCAGGCTAGGTCTACAGCCATGATGATAGTGACTGCAGAGGATGAGGTTGACTATGGTATGCCGAACACGGCGCCTATAATCAGGTGTCATCTCCGGCATATGGTCTAGTCACTTCACTGTGAGGAGCAGCACGTAATAATTTGACCAATGGGTAGTACAGTGCTACTACATTGGTAGTACTACTACTAGTACTAGCACCACCGTCTGGATTTAGTAGTACTACCACGTCGATCAGGATTTAGTATTTGACTTGCAATATCTAGTAATGCATGTCACAAAAAATGTACTACTCCCTCTGTAAATAAATACATATTGTATTGTTTTATTCCTATCGGCGAGATAACTTAATGTCTTTTTGCTACTTAATAGGATTACATGCAATGAACTAACCACCGCATGTGATGTTTGGTAGCCTCAAGTCATTGAAAGCATGCACGGCCCACATCTCTCATTGGTTGATATGTCATGAAATAAGAAACGAGGAGGGAGTTAATGTACCGTGCCTAAGTGTTGTGGGATTATTTGGTTTTCGTAAGGTGACTTACACAACATTTTTGGTTACATGCATTGGCATTTTATTAGTTAAATCAAAAGGTCAAAACTTGGCGCAAAATGGAAAGGGGACCAATAAACCAATAAACATCAAAGTTCTCTTGTTTGGCCCCAACTAGAGGTCCGGTGAGATGACTATACTGCACCGGCACGGAGGGGGGCACAGCTTCATTGACTTACTGCACTTGCCTTTGGGCGTATGACACGTGGGCCCAACGGGTGGATGGCCACCCTGTCATACAGCCAAAGGCAGGTGCAATAGAGGGGTGAGGAGTAGATGGCCAACACGCACGTGAATTCAACGCAATCTGCACTTCCCATATAAAGGCTCCCGCCGGTCCAATATACGAAATCCTACGCACCTACGCACCCAAGGGCAAGAGTGATCACTCCAATCACAAGATCAGTTGACTAGAAGCTAGAGCCATGGAGGCGAT
This sequence comes from Triticum urartu, assembly GCF_003073215.2. NCBI lineage: Eukaryota > Viridiplantae > Streptophyta > Magnoliopsida > Poales > Poaceae > Triticum > Triticum urartu. Next base: position 87,740,068 of record NC_053025.1, on the reverse strand, counting down.
GAGCGCGAGCATCAGCCGGCTGTGCCAGATGGTCCACGATGCCGTCCTGCGGCCTAGCACCGAGGAACGTCTCTAGGTAGTGCTTGAGGCCGCCAGGGTGAGGGGCCGCTTGGACGATAGCTTCGTCTCCTGGTTCGACGAGGTCCTCGTCGGCTTCCTCGACAAGTTCACCGCCGTCAAGAAGCTCGCGGATGACCTTGACATACACCTCCAGCCCACGCGCCCAGGCTCTGCGATGCCTGTCACCCTCAACAGCCTCTATGGTGACAACCTCTTCGACGCACTGGTGGCCCTACGACTGCCCGCCGTCGCGCCGGAGAATGTCCACCTTGAGGTCACGCTCGCCGCACAGCGCCTGGCGCAACAAGACACCCTAGACATAATCACCCATGTCTACGCGCAAATCGTCCACAAGGACTACTACATGCAAGAGGAGGACGATAGGATGCTGGCCTGCTTGGACCACAGGGCAACCTTGGACGGCATTGTCCAGAAGCACGTTGAGCTTGCCGCCAACGCCGCTGCTCCTCACACGTCGGTTGGTGACCCGATGAACTAGGGCGTGAGGATGTCGTTGATGGATCCGTATGTATCTTTACACTACAAAAAAAATACACTTCCATGATGATACGTGTTTGTCACAGTAGGTCGCTTTTTTGTCATGCATGTACATCCATGACAAATTTATGACAGAATCAAGATAGTCATACCTGTGCTGTCGTAGAAGTGTTCCATGACATTACCAAAATTATCATCACGGAAATGTCCACTTCCATGACCATAAATCGCGCGTCACAGAAGTGCTTTCATCAAGGGTGACCGACACGTGGCATCCACCATAACGGAATGCCGTTAAGCTATCGGGTCGGGTTTTGGATCCGATAACCCGTTAACAGGCCCGACCAATAGGGATTTTCCACGTGGAAAATCTTCATTGGCTAGAGAAAACACGTGTCGGCTCATCGTTGGGACAGATGTCATCCACTCATTGGACATGAGGCGCCTATGATAGGTCGACACATGGCATGGCCCAAAAGTGGCACATTCCGGTGAAAAAGGCCAGCCCAGTAAAAATTAACAGGCCGGCCCATATAAGGCCTACTTGTGTCGGGTCAATTTAAGCCCACGGCCCATACGAGATGTGCCAATTCGGTCCGTTAAAGATTTGACACCATTGCAGCCCATCGTCAGTTCGAGCCCGTTAACAGCCCGCTATATATTTGGGCTCAATATCGGCCCGATGAGATTTCGGCCTGTTAACAGTCCATTTAATGGGTGGGACAATTTTCAGGATGTACGTCTTTCGGCCTTTTAGCGACCCATTTAAATGTTGGGCTAATTTCCGGCCCGATGTGTCTTTCAGCCTATTGACGGCCCATAAATCTGATGGGCCATTTGTAGTCGGACCTGAGTTTCGGCCTTTTAGCGGCCCATTTAAGTGTTGGGCCAATTTTTGGCCCGGTGTCACTTTCAGCCTGTTTACGGCCCATAAATCAGTTGGGCCAATTGTATTCGGACCTGAGTTTTGGCCTTTTAGCGACCCATTTAAGTGTTGGGCCAATTCCCGGCCCTGTGTGCCTTTCGGCCTGTTAACGAACCATAAATGAGTTGGGCCATTTGTAGTCGGACCTTAGTTTTGGCCTCTTAACGGCCCATGCCCTTCATGGTCCAATACCAGCACGGTTTCTCTTTCGGCCTGCTAAAGGCCCACAACATAGTTGGGCCGTTTACAATACGACCTGACTTTCGGCCTCTTAGCGGCCCATGCTCTTCATGGTCCAATACAAGCCTGTTGTCTCTTTCGGCCTGCTAAAGGCCTAAAGTATAGTTGGGCCATATGTAGCCCAAACTTAGTAACGGCCTGTTAACGGCCCGTGAAATAAATTGGGGCCACCTGTTGCCCGCTTCGATGTCGGCCTGTTAACGACCCGGGAGGTAAGAGGGCCAACCATTAACTTTCGGCCTATTAACGGCCCATTAACTTAATGGCCCCACTAAAGTTCGTTCATGTCTTTAGGTCAAATTAGATCATTTGAGCCCATTACGACGAGCAAAGGTACGACATACAGGGAATAACGTTGCACATCCAGAATATATTACAGGAAATTACATCCACTGGGCAATCAAAGATTGATGCCAGTGCAAATAAGTGAGTATAACCTAACCATCTACAACGTCACAATCTGCAACCTCAGCATAGATGACGCCCATAAGCATGTGAGCAAGTTCTTGCTGCTTTGCCACACTGTCTCTGAAAACATTGATTAGTTATTGTGTCGCACGACTCTGCACCTCTGATTCATCCACCATTTCCATCATTGCTTCAGCCATTAATTGGTTCACAAACATACATTTATTCCGTCGCATTCGAGACAGAGGATACTGAACAGATTCAGATGGCGATTTTGGCAGGCTTGTATTATTGATAGTGGAGAGTGTCTTGAGCACTGCATCATAACATAAATTAGGATGGGAACCAAACAGATTAATCATGAGTTATTGTCATATTACCTGGCCTGGATTTACTGGAAAGAAACAATGGGGTTGCCTTGCTGTTTTCGGAGTTTGTCTTCTTATCTTCAGAAGCCTGCACAAAATTAACACACTAGCATTGCTATCATTGGCCAAGTCAGATAATAGGAAAGCAACATTGACACAACGAACGTTTGGGCAACTAGCCTACACTAAATTATCACAATATGGCACAGCTATCATCAGCCAGGTAAGGTAATACGAAAGCAACATTGACATAATGAATGAATGGGCAACCAGAGAGGCACTACAATTCAGTAATGAGCGTGATATGAGATAGCACATTCATGCAGCTCAGTACGCAAAACTACCAGACAGTTTTTCTTACAAAAATCAACATTGGCTCCTTTAACATTTTGCTACAACTAATTTTAGATTAGATAAAGGTTACATTCAGGCCGATTAAAAAAATACATGCTGATGTAAAAATATAGTGATATACAACAGGTACTTACATCAGCACTGGAGCACAGAGAATTCCTGCAAGATATTATCCTCGAATACGATCCCAATGGAGGAAGTCTTGTATTGTTTAACCTTATTTTCTAAAAGAGAGACGGGTAAGAAACATGTAGAAAATATGATCAGAATGCTATAAAATTTCATGATGCAAGGATACGCACACTTCTTAGAATGGAGTTGACATTCTTTTGCTGGACTGGAGCGGACTAGTTCTTTGGCCACTGGAATCTACTTATTATCAGTGGGAGTTGGGTTTCTCTGTGCTGGAGCAGTATCTATGAAAAATGGAGTTGGTTTATTATCTCCTGGCATTTGGATCTTTTGCAAAGACCTGGTTTGTAACCCTTCAGATTCTAACATAGCCGTCTTCCCCTTGCATGCCTTATATAGAAGAATGGTGCTTCAATTATAAAACATGCTATAGCAGAGATGGAATAGGTACTGAAGAATAGAAAGGCATGACATATTTACATGTATTCCCTCCATCCGGAAATAAATGGATGGGTCTAGGCATATTTCAGTTCTAGATACATCTAGTTTGATCCATTTCTGCGACATGTAATCCGGGCGGAGGGAGTATGACGTAAGAGCTAGGGATACGACAGGACAGCACAGTAAAAAAACACTGAAAACCCAATGTAGAACGAAAGTAATCAAACCCAGTGATATGAGATAGTACACTCATGCCGCTCAGGATGCAAAACTACCAGACAGTTTTCCTTACAAAAATCAACATTGTGGCCTTTAATCATACATTTTGCTACAACTAAATTTAGATCAGATAAAGGTTGGATTCACGCCGATTAACAAAATACATGCTGATGTAAAAATATAGTGATATACAAAAAGTACTTACATCTGCATTGGAGTACAGAGAATTCCTGCAAGAATCTTTCCTCACAGACGATATCAGTGCAGAAATTCTTCTATCTGTTAAGCTTATTTTCTAAAAGAGAGATGGGTAAGAAACATGTAGAAAATATGATCAGCATGCTATAAAATTTCATGATGCAAGGATATGCACACGCTTCTTAGAGTTGAGTTGACATATTTTTGCTGGACTGGAGCGGACTAGTTCTTTGGCCACTCGAATCTACTTATTATCAGTAGGAGTTGGGTTTCTCTGTGTTGGAGCAGTATCTTTAAAAACTGGAGTTGGTTTATTATCTCCTGGCGTTTGGATCTTTTGCAAAGGCCTTGTTTGTAACCCTTGAGATTCTAACATAGTCGTCTTCCCCTTGCATGCCTTGTATAGAAGAATGGTGCTTTAATTATAAAACATGCGATAGCAGAGAGATGGAATAGGTACTAAAGAATAGAAAGACATGACATATTGACATGTATTCCCTCCATCCGGAAAAAATGGATGGGTCTAGGCGTATTTCAGTTCTAGATACATCCTTTTTTATCCATTTCGGCAACATGTAATCCGGACGGAGGGAGTATGGTGTAAGAGCTAGGAATACGACAGGACAACACAGCAGAAAAGAACACTAGTTGAATGTAAAACTGTATGCTAGCGGAATACATGCAGAAATAACTAAGGCAACATACACGTGTATGATTGGGAAAATAAGATGGCATTGCAACAGAGCACTAGAACATCACTTCAATGTAAAAAAACATGGTATGGTAGACAGATGAAGTACAAATGCATAAGATATTCAGAAGCATGATGTCCAAATTAAGCAGATGGCATTGCGCTAGAGTAGAATGACAGTACTTAAATTTGAAAACATGTTATCATGAATGGAATAGGTACTGAAAAACAAGAAGGCACGACATATTTACATGCATGATCAGCATGCTAAGCCATGGCATTGTAACAGAGTAGATACACTCCAGGACATTATATGCATGTTGTACCCATATCACAGGCCAAGTTAGAGCAAGGACCTTGTGGGGTGAAGAGGATTCATCATCTTTCTGGAAGTCTTCTGAAGAACTGCCTTTACATGTTCCATCATATTGGGTATAATTGACATCAAGTTTATTGGCCTTTACATTGCTCCGTGAGGTTCTTGTGGATATATCAGTGTGTGCAATTATATCTGACATGCATGGAAGAAAACTAGTAGTTAGATTTATGTAATGAGTGCCTGTAGGAGACGATATAAATAGTAGGGCTGGGGTTAACTAGCAGCAATAGATCTCATAAACAAAAGGGAGAACACAGATGAAAGCTACAGAATATGTATCGTTTGTACTCGAGATTAACTAGATGGCACACAAAAGTATTAAACAACAACATAGGAAATACTAGAAGTGGTATAATACTATAATCACCAGCATGTGGGATAGCATTGGCTGATGGATGATAACTATGGAACAGTGTTACCTAAAGAACAAGTATCTTAGCTGAACTATGGAACAACGTTAACTCCTGAACAAGACCGGTAAGAGATCAGCATGAATATACAGTGAAATGTGATGATCTATTTTCCATGATTAGATGAATAACAAAGCCATAAATGTTGCACACAAGTAAGATGAGGGTACAACCTATCTGGCTACCATCCATAGGAGTGAGCATTATGTGCTGACTTGTGGATGGCCCTGCAGTTGTTGTGGCTGTGCATGTCGGGCGCACGCATTCGATGCAGGGAACTGTTGAGTGGGGACTATAGCTCCCTTCTGGTGTATGCTTCCCTTGTTGGAGCAGCTGCGGTGAGTCGGAAGACGGTGTGTGTGAAGATGCAGATAACGCATAATGTTAAGAACGACATATCTCTTTGATCTGAAGAAATACACTAAGAGATCAATAGCAAGGTACGAGAGTGGTCACACTTCTGTTGACTGAAGACTAAATTGGGGTCACACGATTTTATTTTATTTTGGTACTGTACGATCTACGCCGGATGGCTGGCCGTCTTGTGCCTCCCGGATGACACTATTCGGAATCTTCCCCGAAGAGCCAGCGACCAATGGCAGAGCAGCCTGCCTCCGCCGTCTGTGGCCCCGGCCAAAACCCCGCTCCCCGCCCCACCGCACTGCCGTGGTTGCGCCGCCCCCGGGCCAATCCACAAAGACTCCCCGTCATCCAGATCCGGCGGCGGCAGTACCGTCAACCCACGCAACTCTAAAATATAGCCATCTAAGCGCTGCTTCCGTCAACTCGGGAGAAGGGAGCTTCCCGGGGAGAAGGTGATTTGGCGCCCACGAGGTATGAATGGGGGCGGGCAGGGGAAATTGGGAGGTGAGTGGAACCATGTTTTACGGACGCATTTGTCTGAAATGTGAGGGGGAGTTATAGTTCTACCCTTGCATATAGGCTTTTCGGCTTGGGTCTGTGTACTGAGTGTCGGGGATAGTAGAGTAACTTTGCTTCTCTGGGCGGGAGCGATTTCGGGCGAGGAGGGCGTGTTTTGAACTATAGTGGGCGCGAGCGATTTCGGGCGAGGAGAGCGTGTTTTGAAATAGTAGGCGCGAGCTATTTCGGGCTAGGAGAGCATGTTTTGCCGACCATGGTTTATGAATTATTCGGCACATGTCATTTTGGCCGAGGAGAAGGCGCACTTGGATGAAGTTACGAACCTACCCTCGATGTACAACGGGCCAATTGATGCGTGTCCCACATAGGACGGTAATTTTGCGTCTCCCATTTATTTGTTAGGGCGAATTCCACCGAGCAGAGAGGATGTTTAACGGTTCGTTCAAATTTTGGGAGAACGAGCATCCACGTCTACCTTACCAAGTCGATTCGGATCAAATTTTGAAATATTAGCTTGCCACTTCTTTTTTAGGTGGAGAGATGATGCTCGGGAGTAATGTGTTTTTACATGCTCGTTGCTAGCGATTTACTATATGGCAAATAGTTGACCCACTCAAAAACGCGAATCAAACCCAAAATGAAATATCTCAATTCAATGAAATAGCTCGTTCAGTAGGTCAAAATAGTGTAAATCCAAAATTGAACACCTCAATCGAGTAGCATGTTGTACAGTATTATAGTACTGCATGAACATGTTGAAAGTCAAACTAATGAACTTGTTTGATATACGCATATATCCGTTCATGTGTGGATTGCAGACAACATGTTCTCCAATTTAAATATTTGAATGCAATTTTATATCGAAACATGGTTTATATCAGTCTTTGATGCGTAAAACGCGACCTCCCCTCTCCTGGACTCATGTTCTCTCTCTCTCTCTCTCTTTCTATCTCTCTCTCTATCGCCGACAATCTTCAATTCTGTCGCACGCATCCGACACAAAAACCTTGTTCGTCCCTCTCCCTTTCTCTCCATCTCTCTCTCTCTTTGTGTGTGGGGGGGGGAGGGGGTCTTTCTAGTTCGCATGCATATATACACCATCTATAGGTCTCTCTCGCACACTATGTATGATATTCTAGATAGTCCAAGCTAGATATCTTGGGTGCACTCATCGTACGCACACAGATTCCTTGGCTCTTTGCCTGTAACTCTCTCACGCACCACTATGTCATCTCGGAGCTCTTCCCCCCTCTCTAAAATTCTCCATCCACCTGGGTCACACATACACATGCATATCTCACTCGCACTCGATAGGCCCATCTAAAACTCTATCTCTCCCCTCGTTCTCTCTCCATCTCACATGCGCACACACACAATCTCATGCCAAGCTAGCCAAGTATGATGGTCTCTCACTCAATTGTAGGCACACGCAGCCCCCCCTATATGTATATGACTAGCTAATCTTAGTCTCCATCACAAACATGTGCATGGTCTATCTCGGTTTCTCTCGGGGCATCTTTCTATCGTACACGCACTCCCTCGATCTCCCACCCATATAGTCCCCTCACGATCTCGACAGGATCTCTCTATCACAAACACACCCTCTCTCCCTCCTCATGCGTCCATGCCATCCATGTGTCCCTCTCGACCTTTGTTCCTTGTTGGCCACACCTCTATTGGACATGTGCTACAAGGGTGTCTCTCTCCGTTGCAAACAATCACACACTAGCTATCTTTGTGTATCTCCTCACCTCGCTTTTCCATCTCAGAGATGCATGCGTGATATGTTCGCATAAGAAACGAAAAAACACACAATCTCTCTAATTTATCGTTTGTTGTCACTTTCTCTTTCACACACATACTCTTTTTGCACACTTACTCATTTTCCTTCACACGCACTTGATCTGTCTCGACTGAGGCACTCTCCTCACTCCATAGCATATAGATTTATTGAAAAGTCAAACATCACAAAGTTTGACCATGTACGTGGAGAAAAAGAATTACATCTAGTACGACAAACATATGCCATTAGATTCACCATGAGATGTAGTTTTGTATGATGTATCTTTGGTATTGTAGATATAAATAACATTTGCGTAAACCTGATCAAAGTTTCCAAAGTTTGACTTCTAAAAAATTTACATGCACTGCATTATCGAGCGGATGGAATATCTCTTTCCCCCTCTCAGCTATCTGACGCACCACTCAGCCTTATCGGGGCTCCTCAATCTCTTCAAACTTTATTGGTCAGTTTGGTTCGTGACCTGACCCTCATGCCTTATGGCCGGTACTGCCTGGTGTGGACATGAGATGTAAAATATTTCTGCCTGGCCAGGCTTGTGTGGTGCTGAAGCGTTTGGTTCATGCTTGTGCCAGGCAAAGCATCAACGTCCCATCAATCAATCCATGCGTCAATTATTTAATGATAATATCCATCCATGTTGCTGTTAGCCTCGTGCCCACACGACCAGGTGTTCGAAATCGGTCGCCTGGGCCAGGCTACTTGAAGTGTCTGGAGTTCAGCCAGGCTAATTAAAGTGCAAGGGAACCCAGGCCAGGCGGGCTTTCTTTTTCACAGGGTAGCAACCAAACAAGCGTGCATGAAATCCAGCCACAACCCCAGGCCAGGCAAAAGATGCTCAGGACGCAAGCCAAACTGGCCTTATATCTCCCTGGTTCACACATACACATGTCTCGCTCGCGATATAAATATAGACCCATCCAACACTCTCCGCCCTTGTTCTCTCTCCATGTGACACGCACCCCCCTAAGTACCATAATCCCTCAACCCATCATAGGCGCAAGCACTCCCCCCCACCCTCCTAAGTATGATTATCTCTTACTAGCCAACAGGAACACACGTATTGTCTCCTTCCATCCATACGTCTATCTCGATATCTCTCGGGGCATCTTCTATCGCGCACACACATTGTCACTCGATCTCCCACCCATGTAGTCCCATCACGATCTCCAGGGGATCTCTCTATGAAAAACATACACTCTCTCCTCCCCATGTCTGCATTTTCTCTGTACGTCTCTCTCGGCCTCTCTCCCTTGTTTGTCAGACCCCTCTTGGCCACGTGCTAGCTTAGGGGTCTTGCTCTCTTGGTTCCAAACAATCACACACTATCTCCTCACCTTGCTTCCGTTGTCGAAGATGCATGTGTGATATGTTTGCATAAGACACACACGCTTTTTCTCTACTTTTATCGTGTGTTGTCCATGTCTCTTTCACACATGCACACACACTTTTTTCACTCTCTCTCTCTCTTGTTAGGGACTCTGTCACGTCCATAAGCATATGGATGTTTTGAAAAGTCAAACCTCAGAAACGTTTGACCAGGTATATTTGGAGAAAAACATTTACATCTGGAACGATCATTAGATTCATCAAAACATGTACTTACTTCATACTATCATTTATCTTTGATATTGTAGATATAAGTAATTTCTTTATAAACTTGGTCAAAGTTTCAAAAGTTCGACTTAAAAAAATGTTGGAACTACAATATCGAACGGAGGGAGTAGCTCTTTCTCTCTCTCTGTGCTATCTCTCACGGGCCTCCCCTCTCACTCGAACTCTCTAAACCGACGGATTATGCGCTCACTATGTCAGCGTATAGCTCCGTATATTGTTTAGTTGACCGGTCAACCAATCCACATGCTGCCTTGTCAGCTCTTGTTCTGTATCTTCGTGTGCTGGCCCATGTGGTAGTGGGTAAAATAAGTAAGCTAGAGGCCCATCTGACACGCGGTGAAGTAAACAAAGTTGAAACAACTCGGGGTAGCACCCTGCACGCTAGTAAATTGAGGGCGCATTGAGGACAAACTTATTGCGCGTGAAGGACGCACTCGCGCACAATTCACCACTGCGTGGCGGCATGCACAGAAGGACGCACTCGCGCACACCCAGCACACAACACACACCAGCACACGTGTACACATCTAGGAGTAGAAGGCTGTGGAAAAATCTGGCGTGATGGCCCCTGTCGGAGCCGTCCACCCCCAATCTTGGTGTTCTGTGCAATGCACGGGCATCTATGCACGGGAAATTATGTCGAACAGGGCTAGTTGTAAGCAGGCTAGCTCTACAGCCATGATGATAGTGACTGCAGACGGTGAGGCTCACTATGGTATGCCGAACACGGGGCCTATACTCAGGTGTCATCTCCGGCGCAGGGTCTTGTCACTTCACAGTGAGGAGCAGCACGTAATAATTTGACCAACGGGTAGTACAGTGCTAGTACTCCTACTACTACATTGGTAGTACTACTACTAGTACTAGTAGCACCACCGTCTGGATTTAGGAGTACAACCACGTCCACCAGCACTGAGGAACGTCTCCAGGTAGTATTGCTTGAGGCCGTCACGGCGAGGAGCCGCTTGGACGACAGCTTCGTCTCCTTGTTCGACGAGGTCCGTGTCAGTTTCCTCGACAAGTTCACCGTCGTCAAGAAGCTTGCGGACGACTTTGACGTAAGCCTCCAGCCGACGGGCCCAGGTTCTGCGATGCCCGCCACCCTCAACGGCCTCTATGGTAACAACCTCTTCGACGCACTAGTGGCCCTGCGACTGCCCGCCGTCGCGCCGGAGAATGTCCACCTCGAGGTCGCGCTCGTCGTGCTGCGCCTGGTGCAGCAAGACACCATCGACATAATCACCCATGTCTACGCGCAAATCATCCACAAGGACTACTACATGCAAGAGGAGGATGATAGGACGCTGGCCTTCTTGGAGCGCAGGGCAACCTTGGACGGAACTGTTCAGAAGCACGTTGAGCTCGCCGCCAACGCCGCTGCTCCTCACACGTCGGTTGGTGACCCGGCGCACTATCACGTGAGGATGTCGTTGAACGTTGATGGATCCGTATGTATTTTTATCTTTCCATCAAATCCATGTAGTAGTATATGATACTACAGTAATTATCTTACCTTTCGCATCAACTTCATAATTTTCGTACTACTCCATGCATGAACGGCGCCAGAACCAAACTTCTCATTACTCTTGGAAAAATTGTTATTTTCTATCTATCGGTTGCGCCATGGAGCAGAACCAAATTTTACAAGTTACGAGTTCAAAAGGAAAAGCCTGTCGTGTTCGCGTCGCACCCCCACACGGTTGGTCCGGCACGCCGCTCAAGCGGGAATGCGTGCGGTGTTGCATTTTCACTTACAAGTCGGACCACAGTTGAGCAAACTGACTATCAGCAAACCCCCACCCCGCCCACCGCATGATGGCTGAGAAAACAGGAGGGAGAAGAGATGGTTGTAGCACGGACTCCAAGAAAATTGGTGTCGGATGGGACTCGTGTGGGTGGCGTGTGTCGTACTGCTAGACGTGAATGCTACTGAGTTATGGCCCATGCCACCCCACTATATCAAGGTATGTAGAACAAATTTCCTGCAGTCCGTGCTCAACCCTCCTCTACCTCTCTTCTCAGCCAGCCAGCGGACGCGCGGAGCCCATCGTCTGTTTGCTGACATGCGGCCCCACATGTCTGTGAAAACGCAAGAGGACCCACTGAACCTGCACATATTTCACCTCGATGTGCTGGTGATGAAAAAGAAATCCAATAAAGATCTTCGGTGGCCGCTTTTGGAGTTACTCAAGGGTAGTAAGATTCTATTTACAATTTAACCCAAGATGCACATCTCGTGGCTTCAACTACCACTCGATTTTCTTTCATGACACAACCTGGATGCTGGATGTCCCACGTGTCGGCAAAAGGAGGAAGAACCCGACCAAATCTTCGGTTTTGCTATCGGATGAGATTAGTGCACTTGTTGATACTCCTACTAGAATATAGGCTAGACATGAGACTAGATGCGAGGAAGCAACGTCTACTTCTTTACACTCGAAGAAGAGAGAAGCACGCAAGATCGAGCCTTCGTGTCAGGACCCCGATTCCAAGTCACATCGATCTAGTCGGTAACACCTCATATCACTTTGCGGCCTCACGCACGGTATTCCCACGGGTGTCGCCTTACCATGGCCCGGGACCGTTTGCGCCTTTTGGCTCACATATATGATAGTGTCGCTAGCATCCATATGACAGAGAACCCGGGCCGACATGGCTAGTCGTGAACCCAAAGCGGCACTAACCTATGGGGACAGGCATACATGAATCACATCGAGCATGTCGGTCAGCAGCGTGTGAATCCGGGCTGTAGCACTGGGCTAACAGGACTCCGGGAACCCGGGCTGTAGCAGGCTAGGAAGGACTCCGGATGTCACCACGTGACACTTCCCCGAAGGGACAGACACAGGAACGAAGTGAAACACATGTCGGCCAGTCAAGTGTCCTGAGCAGTAGTGCTGGGCTAACAGGACTCCAGTGAACCGGGCTGTAGCGGACTACTATGGCTCATGGAAGCACTAGACTACATTTCCCCATAAGAGAGGCTGCCAAGGATAAACAACTAGATTGTCGGATCCCACACATACCAAGCATTACAATCATATACACAATATGCTCGATATGTGTAAATACAACATGGCATCACAACATAACTCTATAACTCAAGTATTTATTCATTAGGCTCCGAGGAGCGAGATATTACAAACATTGGTCTCATGACCCAACAATCATAGCATACAAATCAAAGCACATGCGGAAGCTTAACATGTCTGAGTACAGACATCTACAAATGAAAAAGGCTAAGAAGCCTGACTATCTACCAGATCCTGCCAAGGGCACAAGATCGTAGCTGTGGTATCAAGCTAAACGTTGAAGTCAACACGGAACTACTAGCGAGACTGACGTCTCTCTGCAAAACATAAAATAGGCAAACGGGAGTACAAATATACCCAGAAAGACTTACATCAGAACTATCTACATATGTATCGGTATCAATAAAGGGGGTGGTGGAGTTTAACTGCAGCAAGCCAGCTTTGACTCAGTGGCTAACCTGAACTACGACTGCAAGCAACTCTTTTGAGGTGGCGCACACGAGTCCACATATTCACCATTCAATACACCACTATGGTTCCGCTCCCGTCTCCCTACGAGAAGGCCATCCATAGCACTCACACTTATCTTGCGAGTTTTAGAGTATCCACTTTCACTTGTCTATGAACTGTTATAGGCAACCCAGAAGTCCATTACCGCGGACACAACTATTCGAATAGATGATGTTATCCCTGCAGGGGAGTACTTCTTCACACACGCTCTCACCACTTACCGCCGTTTACACGACATGTACTCGGCAACCTTCAAGCGGAAGCCCAACGAGGGTGTCGGCCACGGCCTACCTAAACACTCAAGTCTCTAGTCCAGGTTTATCGCCTATCCAGGTTCCATCCAGAGGGAGTCCAGCCGATATTTCCACATACGGCCCCGGACGATGTGTACAGGGTTCCGAGACACCAAATGGGCGCCCGGCATGCCCGGCCACGGTGTATCTACCGCATCATAGCCCACCCCTAGGGTCAGCGCTACGCACAGCCGCCAACTCGTATCCTATAAACACTAGAAACTAGTTGCAACTCCTGGACGGAGGACAAGGGTGATCAAGAAGCCGAGAGGGTCCATTGGTTTCGGGCCCAATGCGTGGTAGTAACTGTTTCATGGATCACAAACACAGAACTCAGTTCCTGAGGACGACTTCAATGAGACAACCCACCATTTACTCCTACATGGCCTCTCACCGCTACCTTTACCAAATCGTGTTCACACACTTAGCTCTCAAAAGTACGACATGTTTACACACCTCCGATTCATCCCCGATGTAGCAGACCTGACTCAACTCTAAGCAGTAGCAGGCATGACAAACAAACATGAATGATTAGGCACATCAGGGCTCAAACAACTCCTACTCATGCTAGTGGGTTTCATCTATTTACTGTGGCAATGATAGGTCATGCAGAGGAAAAGGGATCAACTACCGCAGCATGTAACAGTTGAATCGTTGTTGACCTAATGCAGTAAAAGAGAGCAGGAGCGAGAGAGTGGAATTGTATCGGCATGAATAAGGGGTTTTTGCTTGCCTGGCACTTCTGAAGATATTATAGCTCTTCATCGGTGTCATCGAACTCATCATTGAAACCACTTCTATCGAGAGGGGACAAATACCGGCAACAGAGAAAGAAACACAATCAATGCAATGCACAATATGATGCATGATCATGACATGGTAAAATGAGTGTGTTGGGCTAATGTAACTACAACCAGATGGGTTTGAGCTATTTTGAACCAAAGATTCAAAGTTCCAAACTCATTTGTGATCTTAAATAGTGCTTATCATGTTTTTGCACTAAACAACAAGTTAGCTTGTTTAAACATGCATGAAACCAGTACAAATGGATAGATTGGATTTTTCTGATCATTTTTCATATATAAATCTTTGCATTGGGAGTTACAGATTAATTTCTATGAATTTTTGAAGTTTGCAACATTTTATGGAATTTCCTATATAAAAAAATCCAGAAAATACTTATTGTGTCAGCATAGTGTCACTGTGACGTCACCAGGTCAACGGGGGCGGTCCAGGTCAAACCTGACCTTTGGGTCCCGCATGTCAGTGTCATCACTAACTTAACAGAGTTTGTTAGTGTTAGATTAAGCACTAATCTAAGTTAATTAGCACTAAACTAAACCTAACTAAAAATTAACAGGGCGGGCCCACGCGTCAGTGACCCTGGGGGGGTCAAACACGGGTCAAACACGGGTCAACTCGCCGGAGTTGACCCGCCGCTCGTCGCCGGCGGAGCCAGAGACGGCGAAGGGCGTCGGGTTTGCTCCTCCGGCGACCAAACGAGTGGCGGAGGGGCTCTGCGTGGAGCTGGTGCTCATCCGCATCCAACGGAGCAAGCAGCAATGGCTCGGGTGGTCTACAGCGCTGACGGCGTTGAGCTTTGCGGCGGCCGGAGCTCGGGCAACGGCGGAGATGGCGCTACAGGCGGCCATGGGTCAAGCCAAGGGCACCAGTGGGCTGCCCTCGCTCGCCCGCATCTAGTGGAGCAGGTGGGTGGCTGTGGGGGCACCGGAGCTCGCCGGAACGGAGCTCACGGCGGTGGCCGGAGTTCGGGCGCCAATGAAAATGACGACATCGTGCACGGGAGGGTCAACGGGTAGCACCTAAGGTTTCTACGGGCTCTCACAAAGCTAAGGGGCATAAGAACGGGACCGATTGGACACCGGAGCCTCGTCGGCGACGAGCTCGTGCGGCGACGTGCTTCGGTCATCAAGGGGGCGACGGCTACGGCGATCAAATGGAGCGGGGGAGAGGGGAAACGGTGGCGGAGCTCACAGCGATCACGAAGAGGGGCTCGGCTTGCTCGGGGACGGCTTGGCGACGGTGAATCCGTCGATGGAGTCCGGCGGCCATGCTCGGGGAAGATGACTCGTGGCGGCGATGTGGGGCTCCCGGGTGGCGTGGCTCAGGGTGGAAGAAAGAGGGGGTCAGGGCGTAGCCTCTGGGCCGATCAAAGAAGCGAGGGAGAGGCGGTGGCCGCGGTGGTGCACGTCGGCGGCGACGAGCTCCGCTCGGTCACGAAAAAGAGAGAGAGAGAGAGAGCAGAGAGGGGAGTGACGTCCAGGGAGAGGAGGGGAAGTGAGAGAGAGTGCTGGGTGTCTCCGTGGGACATCTAGGAGAGCCGGGGCGTCGCGGTGGAAGCAGGAGCTGGCGCGCGCGCGGTGACCACGCGCCCTGCCTACTGGCGTGAGGAGGAAGACGACAGAGGGGGCTGCGGTGCTGGGCTGGGCTACACAGTTGGGCCGCCAGGTGGCTAGGTGAGCTCTTCTCTCTCTCTCTTTTCTAATTCCTTCTGTTTTCTATTTTCTGTAATTTGTTTTGATTTAGTTTTAGACACTAAATCATTTTTGTTGCTTCTGATAATTCTTGTAGGGACTAGTTGGATTAATCCAAAGCCCTTCACCAAAGATCAGAATTATTGGACATATATTAATTAATTAATAAATACATATCCAATGCAAATAGTTATTGATTTAATTCAAAGGCCCAAAATAAATATCTCTGAGATTCCAAAAATATTGTTTTAAGTTTTACCTCTTGCCAATATTTTCAGAGACTAAGAGGAACATTTTCTTGGACTTCTATGAAAAGATTATAATGTTGATTATTTTTGAAGTGATTTATGAGGGTTTCAACTAACCTCAATTCAACTTTTAGAATTTAGACATGATGCATGATGCTCACTCAGGTAATTAGCTACAAGCAAAATCTAGGGCTGTGACAACTCACCCCCACTAAACAAGAATCTCGTCTCGAGATTCAAGACGTGAGGTAAGAAGACAAAGGGAACACCGATAAAGAATCTTCACGATTCGATTTCCCTTCTCGAAGATGTTGATTCATTGCATCATGTCGATCTTGACATCCTCGCTTTTGAGATCTTCATCCACACGATGACGACAGAAAGAAACTATACTAGGATTGATCTTCTTGAAGATCGAGCTATACAAGATCCACTCGCGGAATGAGATGTTGAAACATCTTGAGTTCAGACACAGAACACATCGAGAGGGATGGAAGAACAATCGACGGGGTTTGATTTGGGTGGTCAACAATCCCACGCTTAGAAAGATGGTGGATGGTGTCAAGGTGGCGAGGAAATAATTGCCATGATTCCGTAACGGGGCACCTCAGGGAGGGTGACTCGTAGAATTATTCCCTTAAGTGGCAAAAAAGAACTACTTTTGACCCATAGATCATTGAAACTCTTTATACCAGCCTAAGGCAATCACAATCGATCTTTTGAAGGAGTTCGAAAGAATGACATACTCGGACTAGAATGGATGATGTGGACTACCTTGTTGAAGACAACACAATGGATGATTTTTGCTTATCACCGGAAATGGATGGGACCCATGACAGGACCACTTTGAGGATGATCCTGGACAACAATTGCTGAGAAGGGCGGTCCATGGGAGATTGACAGAAGGCAGTGCAAGCTGGGAACAAAATGCAATTGTCAGGAATGTTCCAACCATCATCAAGGATTTTGAAGTCTTACGCAAGTCCATGGATTAGATCCCAAGCATAGACTCCTTTTCCTTGAACAAGTCAATCAGTGGCTTGGTGTGCTAGGAACACATATGGAGTTGATGTAATTAATCTACCAAACCATAGAATACTTCGCACGTATGCATGACTGATTTGGGATGATTCCAAGGGAAACAAAACAATCTTTCTCAAACTCACGGCGGCAACTTGCACCAAGTGCACATGAATTTGAGGAAGTCACTTCTTCCATCCAAGCATAAGCTTCATGAACGGAACACGAAGGCATTGCTTACAAAGTTTCCAACACTAGGTTGATGTTCAACATGAATCATGGGGGAGACAAAATGCTACTGATGGGCTCAACAACAACTCATCGGAATTTCCATATCACTGGACTTCCACCATCATGTGAACATGATGATAGTATTGGTCTGACCAAAAGATGTAATGGTGTATGCTCGAGGGATCAACCATGGGTAAGACAACATTACGAACATCGTTGGTTCTGATTTGACTTGACGATAGCCCATACTCAAGTCAAAGTTTTGACAAGGCAATAAATCCAACAACTAATCACGAGGACCAATCGATGGAGATATCATCTTTCTTAAACACACACACACACACAGAAGATATCCCTTAACATGAACTAAGTCAGACAAGCTTTTATCTTCCAATTCTCCAAGTGGTTGTCTAGCTCAACCCACTAGCTCAGGGATATCCAACACAGATTCTTGGAGAAGGGGTGATTTATAAGAAAACCAACTTGATCACGAACTCAACATAGCGGTCAGCTGACAGCCAGGTAATACTTCCGAGAATATCTTCGGAAAATCACGAACCACCGATATGTTACTAAGCTCGAGAACAATCTTGCTTTTCAGGGCAAGACGATATGATCAAAAGAGCAAGGGTTTGGCAAAATACTAACCCGTTGATCGAAGAGTGCACTGGAAATAAGGATTAGGTAGCACAATCTATCTTAGAATGATGATTCAATAACCAACACGCTAAGAATGACAATATTGTCCATTTACTACCAAGCAACTAGTTGCTAGGAGTATTGATTTCACACATCACGGTTCACTTGTCGGTATTCCAGTTGCAACAACATGGAACCGAGGAATGAATAATGATGGAGAGAAATATCACTGCATCAAGAGTTCATAAGAGGTGGTGCAATTCTTATGACAATTCCGACATAAGGAGGCAACACTCCAAGGTAGAACAGAACAAAAGCTGGATTGGCACTTTGATCTGCGGAATACAACTGCTTTGACCAGGCCAAGAAATGGATGAGGTGCTGGAGTTTGTTTTCTCCTAGTCATTCTGGAATAGAATGGCTTGACGGACCACAAGAATAAAAGGCATCGATGAACACAAATGGACACATACTCTTGGCTATCAACTGATAAAGGATGGTCGGGATACAACTGAAGAGAAACAACTCAAGGAACATATAATTTTCTGAGTTATGGATGCATGGATTAGCATGTTATTTCTTCCGGATAACCCATGCAGAAATGTTGAACTGGCAGAGTCACAATATAGAATGGAGAACTCCTCAAGAGTACTCTGATTGTGATATTTTGGTTCAAGAGAACTCCTGCCATATTGGTTCATGGTATTGGAAGAACGTTGTACCACGGACCTCGAGGACTATCGCAAAGGTTACTAATATCCTAAAGGAACTATCAAACACTATCAACATGAGGTAAGTAGGGTGAATCTCGGGTTCAAGAACCCATGAATAGAATACCTACTACTAAATGGCATCATGGGATGCTTTCGAGAATGGTGGCCAAAATCATCACACTGGAACACAAAACATGGCTAGATTACTAGGTGACTCCCTAAAACACCTAGGGTCATAATAATAGCTCCAACATATATGTCGAGGCAACAGAGTACCTCAACTCACCGATTAGTGTGATTAATCTGGCCCAAATGGACATCAGGGACAGGAGGAAGGGGTTTGCAAATGCCTCAGACTACTTAGAAACCTGGAATGACTCAGACAGCATAGCGGTTGTAAATGCTCAGAAAGATTTGAGACATCCTGCAAAATGGTCGCATAACCACTCAACATCACAATATCAAGGTTATGAGACTAATTAT
The DNA here is from genome assembly GCF_003073215.2 of Triticum urartu. Classification (NCBI taxonomy): domain Eukaryota; kingdom Viridiplantae; phylum Streptophyta; class Magnoliopsida; order Poales; family Poaceae; genus Triticum; species Triticum urartu. The sequence goes on along the minus strand of NC_053025.1, from coordinate 87,720,781 downwards.
GAACACACGGAAGTACTGGAAACTGAACTGCGGCATGAATCCATCAATCCTATAAGTCAACGGGTTAGTAACACGTCATCCTGATAGATAGATGGGAAGGCCTAGTTTCTTAACCCCGTAGAAAAGAAGAGGTTGACTCAGATCAGAAGGATATAAGGTAAAGGAGTAAAAAGAGCCTTATGTTCCCTTCCACAATCAATTCCCTTATATAACTAAAGTAGTTCTAGACTCAACTTCGACCAGTTTGGCTTGGTAATCCTACAGGTAGTCAGGCTCTGATTCCAACACTTTCAGGACCCCAATTCCAAGTCACATCGATCTAGCTGGTAACACCTCATATCACTTTGCGGCCTCATGCACGGTATTCCCACGGGTGTCGCCTTACCATGGCCCGGGACCGTTTGCGCCTTTTGGCTCACGTATATGATAGTGTCGCTAGCATCCACATGACAGAGAACTCGGGCCGACATGGCTAGTCGTGAACCCAAAGTGGCACTAACCTATGGGGACAGGCACACATGAACCACATCGAGCATGTCGGCTAGCAGCGTGTGAATCCGGGCTGTAGCACTGGGCTAACAGGACTCCGGGAACCCGGGCTGTAGCAGGCTAGGCAGGACTCAGGATGTCACCGCGTGACATTTCCCCGAAGGGACAGGCATAGGAACGAAGTGAAACACATGCCGGCCAGTCAAGTGTCCAGAGCAGTAGTGCTGGGCTAACAGGACTCCGGTGAACCGGGCTGTAGCGGACTACTATGGCTCATGGAAGCACTAGACTACATTTCCCCATAAGAGAGGCTACCAAGGATAAACAACTAGATTGTCGGATCCCACACATACCAAGCATTTCAATCATACACACAATATGCTCGATATGTGTAAATACAACATGGCATCACAACATAACTCTATAACTCAAGTATTTATTCATTAGGCTCCGAGGAGCGAGATATTACAAACATGGGTCTCATGACCCAACAATCATAGCATACAAATCAAAGCACATGCGGAAGCTTAACATGTCTGAGTACAGACATCTACAAATGAAAAAGGCTAAGAAGCCTGACTATCTACCAGATCCTGCCGAGGGCACAAGATCGTAGCTGTGGTATCAAGCTAAACGTCAAAGTCCACACGGAACTACTAGCGAGACTGACGTCTCTCTGCAAAACATAAAATAGGAAAACGTGAGTACAAATGTACCCAGAAAGACTTACATCAGAACTATCTACATATGTATCGGTATCAATAAAGGGGGTGGTAGAGTTTAACTGCAGCAGGCCAGCTTTGACTCAGTGGCTAACCTGAACTACGACTGCAAGCAACTCTTTTGAGGTGCGTACACGAGTCCACATATTCACCATTCAATACACCACTATGGATCCGCTCCCGTCTCCCTACGAGAAGGCCATCCATAGCACTCACACTTATCTTGCGAGTTTTAGAGTATCCACTTTCACTTGTCTATGAACTGTTATAGGCAACCCAGAAGTCCATTACCGCGGACACGACTATTCGAATAGATGATCTTAACCCTGCAGGGGTCTACTTCTTCACACACGCTCTCACCACTTACCATCGTTTACACGACATGTACTCGGCAACCTTCAACGAAAGCCCAACGAGGGTGTCGGCCATGGCCTACCTAAACACTCAAGTCTCTAGTCCAGGTTTATCACCTATCCAGGTTCCATCCGCAGGGAGTCCGGCAAAGGTTTCCACATACGGCCCCGGACGATGTGTACAGGGTTCCGAGACACCAAACGGGCGCCCGGCATGCCCGGCCACGGTGTATCTACCGGATCATAGCCCACCCCTAGGGTCATTGCTACGCACGGCCACCAACACGTATCCTATAAACACCAGAAACTAGTTGCAACTCCTGGACAGAGGACAAGGCTGATCAAGAAGCCGAGAGGGTCCATTGGTTTCGGGCCCAATGCGTGGTAGTAACTGTTTCATGGATCACAAACACAGAACTCAGTTCCTGAGGACGGCTTCAATGAGACAACCCACCATGTACTCCTACATGGCCTCTCACCGCTACCTTTACCAAATCGTGTTCACATACTTAGCTCTCAACAGTAGGACATGTTTACACACCTCCGATTAATCCCCGATGAATCAGACCTGACTCAACTCTAAGCAGTAGCAGGCATGACAAACAAACATGAATGAGTAGGCACATCAGGGCTCAAACAACTCCTATTCATGCTAGTGGGTTTCATCGATTTACTATGGCAATGACAAGTCATGCATAGGAAAAGGGTTCAACTACCGCAGCATGTAACAATTGAATCGTTGCTGACCTAATGCGGTAAAAGAGAGCAGGAGCGAGAGAGTGGGATTGTATCGGAATGAACAAGGGGGTTTTTCTTGCCTGGCACTTCTGAAGATATTATAGCTCTTCATCGGTGTCATCGAACTCATCGTCGAAACCACGTCTATCGAGAGGGGACAAATACCGGCAACAGAGAAAGAAACACAATCAATGCAATGCACAATATGATGCATGATCATGACATGGTAAAATGAGTGTGTTGGGCTAATGTAACTACAACCAGATGGGTTTGAGCTATTTTGAACCAAAGATTCAAAGTCCAAACTCATTTGTGATCTTAAATAGTGCTTATCATGTTTTTGCACTAAACAACAAGTTAGCTTGTTTAAACATGCATGAAACCAGTACAAATGGATAGATTGGATTTTTCTGATCATTTTTCATATATAAATCTTTGCATTAGGAGTTACAGATTAATTTCTATGAAATTTTGAAGTTTGCAACATTTTCTGGAATTTCCTATATAAAAAATCCAGAAAATACTTATTGCGTCAGCATAGCGTCACTATGACGTCACCAGGTCAAACCTGACTTGTGGGTCCCGCGTGTCAGCGTCCTCACTAACTTAACAGAGTTAGTTAGTGTTAGATTAAGCACTAATCTAAGTTAATTAGCACTAAACTAGACCTAACTAAAAATTAACAGGGCGGGCCCACGCGTCAGTGACCCTGGGGGGGTCAAACACGGGTCAAACACGGGTCAACTCGCCGGAAGTCCATTACCGCGGACACGACTATTTGAATAGACGATGTTAACCCTGCAGGGTTGTACTTCTTCACACATGCTCTCACCACTTACCACTGTTTACATGACATGTACACGACAACCATCAAGCAAAAGCCCAATGAGGGTGTCGGCCACGGCCTACCTAAACAGTCAAGTCTCTAGTCCAGGTTTATCGCCTATCCAGGTTCCATCTGCAGGGAGTCCGGCCAAGGTTTCCACATACGGGCCCGGACGATGTGTACAGGGTTCCGAGACACCAAACGGGCGCCCGGCATGCCCGGCCACGGTGTATCTACCGCATCATAGCCCACCCCTAGGGTCAGCGCTACACACAGCCACCAACACGTATCCTATAAAAACCATAAACTAGTTTCAACTCTTGGACAGAGGACAAGGGTAATCAAGAAGCCGAGAGGGTCCATTGGTTTCGGGCCCAATGCGTGGTAGTAACTGTTTCATGGATCACAAACACAGAACTCAGTTCCTGAGGACGGCTTCAATGAGACAACCCACCATGTACTCCTACATGGCCTCTCACCGCTACCTTTACCAAATCGTGTTCACACACTTAGCTCTCAACAGTAGGGCATGTTTACACACCTCCGATTCATCCCCGATGAATCAGACCTGACTCAACTCTAAGCAGTAGCAGGCATGACAAACAAACATGAATGAGTAGGCACATCAGGGCTCAAACAACTCCTACTCATGCTAGTGGGTTTCATCTATTTACTGTGGCAATGACAGGTCATGCATAGGAAAAGGGTTCAACTACCACAGCATGTAACAATTGAATCGTTGTTGACCTAATGCAGTAAAAGAGAGCAGGAGCGAGAGAGTGGGATTGTATCGGAATGGACAAGGGGGTTTTGCTTGCCTGGCACTTCTGAAGATATTATAGCTCTTCATCGGTGTCATCGAACTCATCGTCGAAACCACGTCTATCGAGAGGGGACAAATACCGGCAACAGAGAAAGAAACACAATCAATGCAATGCATAATATGATGCATGATCATGACATGGTAAAATGGGTGTGTTGGGCTAATGTAACTACAGCCAGATGGGTTTGAGCTATTTCGAACCAAAGTTTCAAAGTTCAAACTCATTTGTGATCTTAAATAGTGCTTATCATGTTTTTGCACTAAACAGCAAGTTAGCTTGTTTAAACATGCATGAAACCAGTACAAATGGATAGATTGGATTTTTCTGATCATTTTTCATATATAAATCTTTGCATTTGGAGTTACAGATTAATTTCTATGAATTTTTGAAGTTTGCAACATTTTCTGGAAATTCCTATATATAAAAATCCAGAAAATACTTATTGCGTCAGCATAGCGTCACTGTGACATCACCAGGTCAACAGGGGCGGTCCAGGTCAAACCTGACCTGTGGGTCCCGCGTGTCAGTGTCCTCACTAACTTAACAGAGTTAGTTAGTGTTAGGTTAAGCACTAATCTAAGTTAATTAGCACTAAACTAAACCTAACTAAAAATTAACAGGGCGGGCCCACACGTCAGTGACCCTGGGGGGTCAAACACGGGTCAAACACGGGTCAACTCGCCGGAGTTGACCTGCGGCTCGTCGCCGGCGGAGCCAGAGACGACGGAGGGCATAGGGTTTGCTCCTCCGGCGACCAAACGAGTGGCGGAGGGGCTCTGCATGGAGCTGGTGCTCATCCGCATCCAATGGAGCAAGCAGCAATGGCTCAGGTGGTCTACAGCGCTGACGGCATCGAGCTTTGCGGCGGCCGGAGCTCGGGCAATGGCGGAGATGGCGCTACAGGCGGCTGTGGGTCAAGCCAAGGGCACCAGTGGGTTGCCCTCGCTCATCCGCATCCAGAGGAGCAGGTGGGTGGTTGTGGGGGCACCGGAGCTCGCCGGAACGGAGCTCGCGGTGGTGGCTGGAGTTCGGGCGCCGTTGAAAATGACGACATCGTGCAAGGGAGGGTCAACGGGTAGCACCTATGGTTTCTACGGGCTCTCACAAAGGTAACGGGCATAAGAACGGGACCGATTGGCCATCGGAGCCTCGTCGGCGACGAGCTCGTGCGGCGGCGTGCTTCGGTCATCAAGGGGGCAACGGCTACAGCGATCAAACAGACACAGAAAGATTGGATAGTCACTTCCTGGACTGCAGAAAAGTAGTACTGTACTATTTATTGGCCAACACTAGGTGCTTCATTGCTTTGGTCTGATTATACAATGGGGATCATTTTGCCTAAGTTAAAGTTTGTATTCTGAAAATAGTCTCGCGGTGTGATCGAGAGAAGACCAAATCATATTGCAGTGGATGTTCCTCCATCATGTGTGGTTCATTCTCATGGTTCCAGCTGTTGGTGAAACCACTTACGTTTGCAAGAGGAATTGTAGACTTCACAAACAAATTTGTCTTTCAGTCTGTACTGAATGTTGGCCAAGAGAAGCATCCATGTTAGTAGGAAGAACATATGTTTTTTCTAGATCTCTGCTTTTGGAGCTACATATTTGTATATGATCTGTTATTGTATATCTTAATATTTTTGTTGTTGATTTGTTATTGTATATCTTAATATTTTTGTATATAAACTTCGTCAAAGTTTGCAAAGCTTGACATTGACCAAAGCTAATATGCGAACTAAATAAAAACGGAAGGAGTACCTCCTTTCCGGTTTGCAGGCTTAATTCAAACCTCTCACCAACCAAGGTACTCCCTCCGTCCGGGATTTATTAGTCCCGTGAGCAAAGCAGCAAGACCAAGGCATGTCAATAATTAACGGCATGCAGAAGCTTAAGCCTAATTAATTCCAGCGATTTAAGTGGCTACATGCGTGCCCTCGGCTGCGACTCATTGCATGATGCTTCACGTACTGCCTACTTGCGACTCTGAGTGCCTGCATGCAGCCGGCCGTAATTAAGGCAGCTAACTGATGCGAAAAAAGATACGCTTTAAATCCGTGGAATCATTATTGACAAGGAGGGAGATGATTCGAGTGCACTTGTTTGACCGCCATGCCGGCGTGCGACCCAGACGGGACGAGACGGCACAGTCATAATTTCAGTTTCTCTAGTTTTCCACGGCAAGCTGGCGTGCTAAGCCATTATGCATTGAATTCCGATGACCGTCGCGCTACCTTCCGCCTATAAGTATTGTTTCCCGGCCTTCTCAGGTGCCATCGTGAGCCAACTCGCCATATCCTCATAAGCCCCGACCGGCCCGACGTCGCTCGCCACGTCCGCCATGCCCCCGCCCATCCGCGGTAGGCAACGCCGGAGGCGGTCACCGCCGGAACTAGTGTTCGGGTTTTCACCGGAAGGAAGACGGAGGGAGGAGGCATTCTATCTGTCTTTAGATGGCAATGCGGAGATCGAGGAGTTGTTGGAGCACGGCCGCATGGCGGAGGAGCAGGAGTTGTTGGAGCACGACCACCTGGCGGAGGAGCAGCGTATCGCCGATTTGCGCCGCCAGCGGGACATGGAGCAACAGCGCACCGACACTCTGAGTCGCGAGCAGAGCACCCGCAATTGGGCCGACTACGTGGAGGCTGGCGCCCGGCAAATAGCCCTGGAGGCTGTCAGGCACACACGCGTTTGCGACGCTAATTTTTACTACCAGCTCATTAAGTGGGTTTCCCGCTTGGAAGCCGAAGCTTCGGTGGACCACGCCGGCATGGAAAGGGCCAACGCACGCGAGCAACGCGCCCTATCGCACCTCTGGCAAGTCCGAGGCGAGGCGGAGGACGCCGGTGCCGGTGTTTAGCATGGACAGCAGATGGCGGCCGGCATCGTCTAGTTAGCTAAGAGTAAGTTAGTACTTGTACGCTACTAGACTGTTAGTGGGAGTAGATAGTTAACTTGGCTATGATGGTTGTCAACGTGGAAGTTCAGTACTCTATATGTGGATCAGACCTGTTACTTTGGTCTGAATGTTGAACTTTCCGTTTGAACATATGGAATGGGCTGTTATTTTTTAAATGGGTTGTATTTGTCCTCCACGGTTTAGAGGCTAACTTGTGGGCCTAGCAAGTTGACGCGTACACAATCAGGAGATGATTGTACATGGAGAGGATGACAGCAGGGACCCGCCAAGGTCATGGCAGTACGCAAGCAAGTGCCTCCTTATTTCAAGCCAATAAAAAAATGGCTCCTCCTAGTGGATTTCTGACATCTGGGTCCCATGCCATTGTCAACGTAGTCAATAAACGAGAGAATTGCACAACGAGCGGCTGGCACCAGGGACCCAGCAGCTTGCCCAATTATTTTTGTTTTGGGTTAATTTGATAAATGCCACTCCAAATCTGGTGTATCCGAGAAATGCCACTGCAATTTCCAAACTTTGAAAAATGCCATTTCTAGTGGCATTTTTCGAAGTCTGGAGTGGCGTTTTTCAAAGTTTGCAAATTGCAGTGGTGTTTCTCAAAGTATGCAAAAATTGCAGTGGCATTTTTCAAAGTTTAGAAATTGCAATGGCAATTTTATGAATCGCCATAATTGGAGTGGCATTTATCTAATTTGTTTTTGAGACGGAAGCAGCGTGTCAACTGGGCTGTGCGGGACACTCTGGCCTGTCTAGACAGCCTTTTCTTTTACGTTTACCACAGACCAGCCCAGTAGATTTTTTTTCTTTCTGAAAATGGCTAGCCTAGTTCTTTTGTGATTTTTCAAGTAAGTCACTTTATCAGGCCTGTTATGCTGCAAATCTTTCAAGACGAGGAGAGCTTCATTCGGCTGGCCGAGAAAATGGCCTATCAGTAATGAGAAATGGGATGTACATTTTTAAAACACATCAAACCGGCAATTATTTTAAAATATCTTTTTTCATTTTGAGATTTTAAATTGCATTGATTTTTATGCATGGACAATTCATTGGATTTTATATTGATATACATTTATTTTTAAAATCAGTCTGAATGTGACTCGAAATTTTGGGATTAAAAATAGTTCAGACCGCACCGACATATGCAAAATTTCGTATAATTTTTTAACCGTGGCCACAATATGGGATGTAATGCTAACATAAAGAATATGGGCTCCAAAAAAACCCGTAAGAATTAGCAAATGGGCTGTAAATTATTTGAAATAATGGAAGATGAGATGTATGCTGTTTTGCACAGATTTGAGGCTTTTGACAGATGGCCTGTATACTGTTGGATGTCCATCCAACGGCCGTCGTGCTTCTTCAATCTCTGCTCTTCCTGCTCCAGCCGCTCAAACAAGCGCCAGCGGAACTGCCTGCTCCCTCCTCCCCGCGGCCGGCTGTGCTCCCGCGCAGGCCTCACCGCCCCACTGTACTCCCATCGCTGGCGTAGCCATCCCTCTACTCACCCACACCTGCTGTTATTCTCCGGCGATGGCAGACGAACCAGTAAACCCTCGTACAGTCGTACTCCCCTCCGTGTGGGAAACAAAAACAATGGCCGAGTCTTCCCTGCCTCCGTGTCTTTCCCTTCCTAGGCCTCGCCGTCGTCCACCGCCCTGGTGCTCTCGGCGTGGCGTGGTCAGCGTGGTCAACGACCGACATGCATCTGAAGTGGACTGTACGTGGAGAGGCTGACAGCTTGGTCCATGGCCGCATGCAAGGAAATGCCTCCTTATTATGCGCAAAATAATGATTTCCTCCACCTGACATCTGGGACCCACCGAAATGGCCTCTGTATTTTGCGAAAAAAACGTTACTGCCGCTGACAGCTCGGACCCACCAACTATATCTTCGCACGCAAGGAAGTGCCTCCTTATTACGCACAAAAAAATAAATACTCCCCCTGCTAGCTGGGACCCAGTATAGTGGGCCTACTAAGTTGACGGGGACGAAGGGCTTTGTCAATTAGTCAATATGCACGATTCTAGCTTGACTGACCGTACGATGTCCATCCAACGGCCGTAGTGCTTCTTCAACCTCTGGTCTTCTTGCTCCAGCCGCCCAAAGCAGCGCCGGTCGTGCCGCCTGCTCCTGCCTCCCATTGCCGGCTGTGCTGCCGCGGAGGCCTCACCGCCCCATACTACTCCCACCGCTGGCCAGGCCATCCCTCCACTGCACTCACCCACACCCCCTATTATTCTGCGGCAACGGAAGCGCAGCCGAACCAGTGGACCCTCGTACTCCTCTCCGCGTGGGCATCCACTGCCGCGTCTTCCCCGACTCCGCGTCGTCCCCTTCCTAGGCCTCGCCGTCGTCCACCGCCGTGGTGCTGTCGGCGCCATCGAAAGAATACTGTACGTGGAGAGGCTGACAGCTGGGTCCACGGCAGCCGCAAGGAAGTGCCTCCTTATTACGCGGAAAATAATTATTCCTCCACCTGACAGTAGGGACCCACCGGACGCCCACCAGTATATCACGAAAAAAACGTTTGCCCCTGACTACTAGGACCCACCCGACGGGCCACCCTATTTCGCGAAAAAACATCCCCCTGCTATCAGCTCGGACCCACCGGAAGTGCCTCCTTATTACGCACAAAAAAATGAATACCCCCTGCTAGCTAGGACCCACCTTGGTGAGAGGTTGACTTGTGGGCCTACTAAGTTGACGGGGACGGAGGGCTTTGTCAACTTAGTCAATATGCATGATTGTATCTCCAGTGACCGTACGATGTCCATCCAACGGCCGTAGTGCTTCTTCAACCTCTGGTCTTCTTGCTCCAGCCGCCCAAACTAGCACCGGTCATGCCTCATGCTCCTGCCTCCCGTGGCCGGCTGTGATGCGGCGGAGGCCTCACCGCCCCCTACTACTCCCACCGCTGGCCAGGCCATCCCTCTACTCACCCACACCCCCTGTTATTCTGCGGCGACGGCAGCCTCACACCGCAGCGAACCAGTGAACCCTTGTACTCCTCTACGCGTGGGCATCCACTGCCGCGTCTTCCCCGGCTCTGCGTTGTCCCCTTCCTAGGCCTCGCTTTCGTCCACCGCTGTGGTGCTCTCGGTGCGGCGTGGTCAATGTGGTCAATGACCGACTTCCATCGGAAGAGTACTATGCGTGGAGACGCTGACAGCTGGGTCCATGGCCGCAGCAAGGAAGTGCTCCTTATTACGCACAAAATAATTATTCCTCCACCTGACAGCGAGGACCCACCGGACGGGCCACCATATTTCGTGAAAAAAAATGTTTGCCCCTGACTGCTGGGACCCACCAGCTACATCTTCGCACGCAAGGAAGTGCCTGACAGTCGGGACCCACCTAGTCGAAGCGTACGTAGCGTTGTCATTCTGGTCGCGAACGTGTACGTACATATATACTGGTCGATGTAGAGGCGCGCACGTGTCGCAGTAGAGGCGTGCACGTAGCATGTACACGTACGTACAGCGGCCAGGGTGCAAGAAAGAAAATACGGCCACGTATGTGTACATATGGGCGGGGTCTCGAACGCCTACTCGCGCATACGTACGGCCAGGGCTCGTGTAGATGGCTGGGTCGGAACGGAGAAACAGCGTCGTCATCGTGTTCATGGGGAGGAAACGGAATGCGTCGTGTTCATGGGGAGGCAACGGAATGCGTCGTGTTCATCGGGAGGGCTTGGACGGAACAGGCGATGGAAACAAGGCCTGGCGTACCGCAGAACGGAGGAAACAACCTTGTGTTCGACCGGCCACGTTCGAAATGGGATCATGTTGATCGGGAGGGGTCTGGCGTACCACAAAACGGAGGAAACGGACCTCCTATGGTCGAAACGGGGGTCCTGTTGATTGGGAGGGGTGTGGCGTACCGCAAAACGGAGGAAACGGACTTGTGTTGGAGCGCTATGGTCGAAACGGGGGTCCTATTCATCAGGAGGGGTGTGGCGTACCCCAAAACGGGACTCCACGGGATACTGTTCATCTCCACCGTCGACCCCCTCCAGCCTCCACGAGCTACTGTTCATCCACCGTCGACCTCCTCCAGCCTCCACCTGCGACTGTTCATCCACGGGCTCCTGTTCATCCAGCCTCCACTGCGCGCTACTCCACCAGCTACTGTTCAACCAGCCCTCTCCACGGGCTCCTGTTCAACCACCCCTCCACGGGCTACTGTTCATCCTGCCCTCCGCCGTCTACTGTTCATCCTGCCCTCCACGGGGTGGTCCTGTTCATCCAGCCCTCCACGGGGTCCTGTTCATCCAGCCCCAACCGGCTCGATCGATCGGGGTCCTGTTCATCCAGAGGCAACACCACGGGGTCCTGTTCATCCACCCCCACCGGGAACTGTTCATCCAAACCCCCCCCCCCCCGCAACGCTCACTGTTCATCCAGAGGCAGCATCGATCGGCTTCAGTTAGCAGCAGTAGCGAAGGAATCGCTCGATCGGGTTCAGTTAACAGCCATCGATCAATCGCTCGGGTTCAGTAACATGTAGCCTGCAGTGCAATCGCTCGGGTTCAGTTAGAGCCCAACGCCTCGCTCGGGTTCAGTTAGAGCCAACGCCTCGCACACACGCGCGTACGTGTACGAGAGAAACGCACATCGCTCGGCCCCTAACCTCCCACCGTAACTAGGAACTCCCCAAAATTTTCCTCCCCCTCGCTTCTACCACGGTTTTTTCCATCATGGACGGCCCAAAGAATGTCATGCAGCTGCGTCTCCGGCCCGCCCAGGACGAAAAGCCCATTTTCTGTCATGATTTTTTCTCATAGAAGTAGGATCCCGCCACATCTATGATGATACCGGGTTTTGTCACAATTATCGTCATAGAAGTGTCATATGTATGACAGAAAAAAAATTCGTTCGGCCCAAAATGTCACGGATGTGTCTTTTTTTTGTAGTCTTATCTTTCCGTCAAATGCATATAGTAGTATATGGTACTACTAGTAATTATCTTACCTTTCGCATCAAATTCATAATTTTTGTACGTACTCCATGCATGAACCGCGCCAGAACCAAACTTCTCATCACTCTAGGGAAAATCGTTATTTCTATCTATCGGTCGCGCATGGAGCAGAACCAAATTTTACAAGTTACAAGTTCAAAAGGAAAAGCCTGCCATGTTCGCGTCGCACCCCCACACGGTTGGTCCGGCATGCCGCTCAAGGGGGAATGCATGTTGTGTTGCATTTTCACTTACAAGTGGGCCCGCAGTTGAGCAAACCGACTATCGGCAAACCCCCACCCCGCCCACCGCGCGATGGCTGAGAAACAGGAGGGAGAAGAGATGGTTGTAGCATGGACTCTGAGAAAATTGGTGTCGGATGGGACTCGTGTGGGAGGCGTGTGCCGTACTGCTAGACATGAATGCTAGTTATGGCCCAGCCACCCCACTATATCGAGGTGCTGGTTACAAAGAACAAATTTCCTAGAGTCCATGCTCAGCCCTCCTCTATCTCTCTTCCGAGCCAGCCAGCAGACGCGTTGAGCCCTCGTCTGTTTGCTCATATGCGGTCCCACATGTCAGTGAAAACGCAAGAGGATCCACTGAACTTGCACATCTTTCACCTCAATGTGCTGGTGATGAGAAACAAATCCAATAAAGATCTTCGGTAGCCGCTTTTGGAGTTACTCAAGAATAGTAAGATTCTATTTACAGTTTAACCCAAGATGCACATCATGTGGCTTCAACTACCACTTTATTTTCTTGCATGACACGACCTGGATGCTGGATGTCCCACTTGTCGGCAAAAGGAGGAAGAACTCGACCAAATCTTCGGTTGTGCTCTCGGATTAGACTAGTTGTGCTAACTTAAAATTTTATTGTGTAGAATGGATGCGAGTTTTAGTATTGGGAAGTGATAACCCACAAGTATAGGGGATCGCAACAGTTTTCGATAAGTAAGAGTGTCAAACCCAACGAGGAGCTAAAGGAAGAACAAATATTCCCTCAAGTTCTATCGACCACCGATACAACTCTACGCACGCTTGATGTTCGCTTTACCTAGAACAAGTATGAAACTAGAAGTACTTTGTAGGTGTTTTTGGATAGGTTTGCAAGATAATAAAGATTACGTAAATAAAAAGTAGGGGCTGTTTAGGTAAAGACACAACTAAATTAGTTTTAGTAGAGAGCTTGTTGTCAAGAGAAAGTTATTTGTCCCTAGGCAATCGATAACTAGACCGGTAATCATTATTACAATTTTATTTGAGGGAGAGGCATAAGCTAACATACTTTCTCTACTTGGATCATATGCACTTATGATTGAAACTCTAGCAAGCATCCGCAGCTACTAAGTTCCATTAAGGTAAAACCCAACCATAGCATTAAAGCATCAAGTCCCCTTTATCACATACGCAAACAACCTACTTACTCAGGTTTGTGCTTCTGTCACTCACGCCACCCACCATAAGCAAATCATGAACATATTGCAAACCCTACAGCGGGGATCCCTCATGCTTGCGCGACACGGAGAGCACCATAGAACAGCACCAACACTACAAGGATTCAGATCTATTGCAACAAAATCGTTTGTCGCAATACATGCTGATTTGTGGCGATAAGTACCTATTGCCACGAAACAACATTCATTGGCAGCCGTTGCGATTGGACACATGGTAATAGGTTATTGCCACAAAAAAAGCAATTGTGGCAATAAAGTGTGCTATTGCAACAACCATGTGGGAAGTTGCCACATGCTTTCCCGTGGCAACACTCACCTGATGCCACAATTTGCTTTGTGGAGATAGGTTTAATGCAACATGTAACAAATCATAGCGACTACTAGCTCATGGTGATAAACATTTGTGGCAACACCCTATGCCAACGATGTTTGTTTCGTGGCGCATACTCTTCCGTGGCAATAGTCAATTGTTGCAATAAACTATGGCAACAATCCTTGCTTCCGTGGCATTAGGCATTTTGCTACGAACCGCTACACTTGTGGCATTAAGTTATGGCAACAAATATTCCGGTTGTCATAACAGGAAATTGCAACATACTAGTTTTGGTGGTGATAAATAGATATCACAACGGGTGAACTGTTTGTAGCGAGAAACTATTCCGACAATATAAAATTTTCGTGGTGCTAACATGTGGCAACCAAAAGTGGGTTGTGGTAATATTCTATTGCAACCGTAAAAAATAGAGGAATTCAATTAAAATATTTGAAACCATACGTATAATATGTAGATTCATAAAATTCATAATTCTCATAGCCAATATCCATCAAATGAAACTCAAATGTAATTTAGCCATCCTAATTACGTGCCAAGACTAAACTGTCCGTGATCTAGAGTCCAATCGAACTAGTTCTTTGGATCCTGCAATCAAGAAATAAAAAATTAGTTCTATTTAATGAGTCCAACATAACACACGCCATACAATTTTTCTAGACCCATTGTTAAAAAGAACTATTGCTAAACTAACTGGAGTAATACTGTGTCAGCAAGCATGTAACTGAGGGATCAGAATAGTTTTACAAGTGTAAATGTCTAACGCATAAACACAAGTACATGTACTAAAAGCTTCACCTATTGATTTAAGTTGTGACTCGATCTATAGTTTCAGTTAAGTTCATGTCCCTAGCTAGCACATATTCGTTTTGTCTAAGTTGTGACTCGATGCAGCAACAACACATGCTGAAAGAGAAGAAGCAACTAGTTAATTAGGAAGGCCAACGACGTAAGTATAAAATGCAGGTGAACATGAAGAGAAAGCATTGTTGTGACTTACTATTGCTTCAAACATTTGAGAATTCTTTGTTGCAGCTTGTATGGGCGCATTTGGAGAAATAACAATTAGCCTTCCACCTTGAGTCTTATTAGGACTAGATCTCTGTAAAAGAGTATTTTGCAAGTTTGTACTACTATTTTCATTCTCAATCCTCTTCGTAGTCACCTGCAAATAGAAGTGCACTTTTAGCAATGTACTAGTAAATGTGCATGTGCAATGCACGTCTTGACTAATACTCCCTCCGTCCCAAAAAAATTGTCTTAGATTTGTCTAGATACGGATGTATCTAATGATACATCCGTATCTAGACAAATCTAAGACAAGAATTTTGGGACGGAGCGAGTATTACAATCATATGTGAAACTTCACTTCTGTATGTATTCAACGTGCACCATTGAATTTATCATGTGAAATCAGCAAATATACAGTAGACTTTACAAATTGATCTAACAGAAGATCAAACATTACACTGGTCATAGCGAAGTTTCAGCTTGTAGTGTAGCAAGTTCTTCATCTTCAGCTGTAGCTTTCTGTGGGACGGGGAGAATTGCTTGCTTATTTACAAGACACACACTGCTACCTCCAATGCTTCAAGTTCCTCCTTTGGTTAATCCTACACATTTTGTGCAATAGTATTAATGATAAGTGCCTCAGCTAAAACAACAAAATGGAAGATTGTAATAAATCTTAAATATTACCTGGTTCAAATTAGCAAAAGCAAGAGGATCTGACAATGCATCATGAATCTGTTTCATATGTCCAGTCAGTTTGTTAATTCCACCCATATCTTTTCAACGCACCAATATTTCAACAATATGCATGTAGCAATCAAAATATCTAATTTGCAAGGCTGAAAAGCTACACATGAAGCATTTGCAAGACCGTGACCATAGTAATGGTATACCTGGGAACGAAATTGGAGATTACAGTGACAAAGCATAAAATAAAGTAGTTGGGTGCAAGAGAAAAGCTCCACATACAGTGAGATGGCTCATACGTCCATAAGACTACATGGTGTTTGTTTGGACCAACTATTTTTCCAATCGACGAAGCCCAAGTCCAAAATCAAAAATATCAAGATGTATTGACAGTTATCGAACTTGCAAGATATATTATTTAAGCTTGATTTGTCCAAAATCATCTTAAACTTTCATAAATCGGAAAAGGCGGGTGGATTTCCTCCTATGATAAATAAAGAATGGAAAAAATATGTAATGATAATTTTGTATCCCTGGTTACTTCCAAACACTAAATTAAGAACTGAGACACGTAATTACCAAGTATTTTACAAGATCCATGATTATTTCATCATACAGTAAAATAGCAATGGAGACAACAACTAATGAGTAATGACCAAGGGTCTTTGCAAAACATCCTGCATCCGAATAAATCATCAACACTAACCAAGGGCCTGAAGCTGCTCGCTGATTTTCTCCTATTGGCTCTGCAGCATGATTCAGTTAAATCTCATTGCACTATATACAGACAAGAAAAGGTGATCCATCAGAATTAGTTGCCAGGCGCCACTGAATATATAAGTTCTGCTCGTCCTCATGCTCGTGATCATCACCATCGTCATATCCCCCTTGGATATAAATTTTTTCAAGTATAGGTGGTGGAATGTTCACAGGACCTTGGAAACACAAGAAGGTTAATTAGTAAAGGGAAACTTGCTAACCCGCATGCATGTGGCTGAAACAATTATAATTACGGTCGAAGACAAACGTACCGAAACTACGAGGATCCCATGTAAAAACAGTGCCACGAGTGGTGGCAGTAAACACAAGATCCTCGTATTCAATTGCATCACAGTACTCATCCGTGTACAGAAACAGATTTTTGAGCAATATCCATGGACGAACCGTGGAATCACGCAGGACGGCAACAAGCTTGTCGAAGATAGCAACAACTTGATAGTTCTTGTAATTCCAAGAGCGGTTGGGAACTCGACAAATTGCTATGTTACGTACACGACAGTCACCATGATTGTATTTGAACGTACGTATATCATCTGTGTGCTCAACCTCAGGGCACTCTGAGATTTTTGGAAGTGGAATCCGCTGACGAGTGTACACATTCACAAGTTCCCACACGCAATTGTACCCAATATAAACAACCCAATCTCCATTTGCGCCAGCCCAGGCCTTACCCTGAAGCGATGGCATCTTGACATCACATGTATCGTTATCAAGCGGCATCAACTTGCACAAGGCGAGGCCTCCGTCGTCCGCACCCATGCGAACAGGCTTATAGCGAAGAAGACCCTTGGGTTCCTTGTGATAATGTTATTAGTTGAGTCAAGAATGGTCTTGAATGAACCTGCCATGCTACCGAGGTGATGACGTCACATAGATCAATGAGTTCCGCCACCACGTCATCTTTCAGATTGGGGAAGGAATAACGGGGTCGTTTCCGGCTTGTTCCCTCCATGGGGAAGACGATCGAACAATGGCAGAAGGAAGGGTGAAGGCAAATGGAGGAGGGAGGAAGAGCGTGCGGCAACAGTTCCAAATCGAGAGGGAAAGGCGAAGAGTCGGTGGACAGTTTCCAGTTTGCCACGGTACACGAAGAGGCGCCCCAGCCTACACATCCTTTCAGAAGTTTTACAAAAGGACTCGTCGTCGTGTCACCGACATGTTGGAACGGGACCACATGTCAATGAAACATGGTGTGTAATTTCTCGTGCAAAATGCGATCTGGCCGCGTTGGCCCGAGGTGCCGCATTAGTTATTGACCTTTATTTTTTTAATGGCATGCCGTTCAATTTTGAAGCACAACTAACCGGTACTGCTTGCAAAGAAAATATAAACTACTCTACCACTACTCCACCTCTAGTACTAGTAGTATACAAAAGATATATAGGCTGGAGCTTCAGAGCTTTCTTGCTAAGGGCTGCCCACTTGCTTTTCACACTATCACCCTCTCTCCAGATCTAAAAAAGTCGGCCTTTCTCTCCCTCCTCACCGGTGGTCACAGATCCACCGGGGAACAAAAGGACGTGCAGCATTGACGCACTCGTCGTCGGCGAGAGAGGTCACGCACTTACGACAAGGCTGTCCTCTCATACCTAGCGCCCGCGTGGGGTGGCCTCCGTCCCCAAGCTCGCTGCAGTAGTGCGTGCGGAGGACGACGACCACGAGCGAAGCCACTTCCTCCCGACCCTCAGGTATGCTACCTCTTTTCGAACCATACCCTTGTTCTATTGCCCTATCTGCCACGTCGCTGCATGTGATCTTTTTCCACTCCATCATCTTCCCAATTTCCTATCCTCTTCTCTGCTAGTCACGCAGACGAAAACCTTAATTTGCACTATTAAAGGAAACCCTACTACATGCAGACTAATCCATGTCTGGGTTGAATAAGGAAAGGAAGGGAGAATGTACTGTCCAAGAGAGTAGGCATCGAGCCCGCATCTAGGTTGAAAAGGGGAAAATCAGTAGCTAAGGAACGAGTCTCGTGTCTCTTGGTTGAAGAAGGATAGAAAGGCATGACAACGCAATAGAGAATGACCAGGTCGATCGGTTTGTTGTCCTCACATAGGAAAAAGGTGGCTAATGAGAACAAAAATGGGACGTAATCCACATATGCTGCCTGGATATTTGTTGCTCTGGGCAACCATACCTCCCTCACCACTCTATGCGTCCGTGGAGGTACATCGTACTGGAGCGCCCACTGTCCGAATGGGTCTCCCATGCTCTTATTGCCACTTTTTTGCTGTTAGTATAACGCCAGCAGTAAAGTCAACCAATGCTACTGCTAAAGTGATGACACATTTAACTAATGCCGCACTCAGTCTAATGCCACTGATAAATTTAAGCAATGCCATTTAATGTCTCTGGATTATTTCAGGGTTAGCTATTGATTATTTAATGTCTCCCATTAAAGATTTTTTAGCTAAGGCATTCTAATGTTGTTGCACAGCCAGTATACCAACGATGAAACTTGTTACTACCTTCAGATTTTTGCAAACAGGGAATGCTTATATTTGTGAGTCTATGCCTGAACTAGTGCCACTTTTATAGTAATCACACTTTCAATATCTATGCAAACAGGGATGCTCGATTTTAGTGGAATTGCACAAAAAGTCCAACTGGTTCAACATTAGGAGCATGTTTTCTTCCAAACCTTTATATCCAATTGGTGGCACTATGAGCTGTTGATTACGAAGGTACATGGTTTGCTACCATCTTTCTACTCTTTTTGTACTGTCATTAGATAGTAATACTAGTGGTTTGCATGTGAATTTATTGGCAGGGTGGACCTACATTGGAGGTGCAGTACATGATTCAATGATTGGATGCTCAATTTCGATTGTATCGATTTCACCTCTTCCATCACTGCGAACATGGATATCCTTGGTCTGATGAATAATAGGCGCTATATTTCTGCTCTGAACCAGCAAATCAATTCAGTATGAAATTGTCCAAGGCAAAACATGACTGTATCAAATTGTCTAGTGCAAAACATGACAGATGAAGCGGAAGAGACATGTTTAAACCGAAAATACAAGGTGGGGTATATGTTTACTAGCTGCTTGATATTTGTGCAGACAGAGATGTCTGCCCGTTGCTATTTGGCAAACACACAAAGTGACCGCAATCTTGGTTGAACTGCACAAGAGAATAGTATAGTCACAGCATGCAGTGCCATTTGAAAATAGACACAGAAAGATTGGATAGTCACTTCATGGACTGCAGAAAAGTAGTATTGTACTATTTATTGGCCAACACTAGGTGCTTCATTGCTTTGGTCTTGTTATACAATGGGCATCATTTTACCTAAGTTAAAGTTTGTTTTCTGAAAATAGTCTCGCCGTGTGATCAAGAGAAGACCAAATCATATTGCAGTGGATGTTCCTCCATCATGTGTGGTTCATTCTCATGGTTCCAACTGTTGGTGAAACCACATACATTTGCAAGAGGAATTGTAGACTTCACAAACAAATTTGTCTTTTAGTCTATATTGAATTTTGGCCAAGAGAAGCATCCATGTTAGTAGGAAGAACAGATGTTTTTTCTAGATATTTGCTTTTGGAGCTACATATTTATATATCATATGTGAATCATTGAGATGCATTAACATGTTGATGTTATGTATGGGAATCGTACTAGTTGGTTTTGAATTTTGGCTACTAATGTGAACATATTACAATGCCAGGCATGTGAGTCTCGTGTGAACATTTTGAACGGATCGGCTCTTACTGCTGTGCACAGCATGATCCTTATTTCTGTGTTCTTAGTGTTTACAAGTTACTAACAGTTCCTTATTTCTGTTCACTCAGTGTTTACAAGTTACTAATCGATCACTAGCTAGCCTACTAATGCGCTCCTGGCAGTTTTAGTTCCGACGCAAGATCCGAAGTGGTAGTTTTTTGAATAAAAATACCTACCTCTAAAGAAACTGACAAGCTGCTCTGAAGAAAATGCCATGCAAATCCGAAGAGACTGCCAGCAAAAACGTTCGCAAATGCCTTATCTCCCAGCGAACATTCATCAGCTAATGTGATCGTACATGTACACCATCCAACCTACTCGATCCTACACGTACACTATCCGACCTACTCGATCCTACATGGATAAATAGCGGATCACGCACGTACTACCTCCTTTCTAGTTTGCAGGGCTCAATTCAAAAAACGACCTACTCGATCCTACACGAATAAATAGCGGATCATGCACATACTACCTCCTTTCCGGTTTGCAGGGCTTAATTCAAAAATCTAACCAACCAAGGTAGATGATGAGTGGTGGAATCATTTTTTGACAAGGAGGGAGTACCTCATCTGGATGATTCGAGTGCACTCGTTTGACCGTCATGCCGGCGTGCGACCCAGCACGGACGGGACGCACCACTGATGGGACGGGACGGCATAGTCATAATTTCAGTTGTTCTAGTTTTCCATGGCAAGCTGGCGCGCTAAGCCATGCCTGCTTATGCATTGAATTCCGATGACCGCGATGACCGTCGCGCTTCCTGCGACACGCTAGTTCGCCTACCTTCCGCCTATAATTATTGTTTCCCACGCTTCTCTGGTGGCACCATCACCCAACTCGCCCTATCCACATAAGCCCCCACCGGCCTGACGTCGCTCTCCACTTATCCTCGCTCTCGCCACGTCCGCCATGCCCCCGCACGTCCGTGATAGGCAACACCGGAGGTGGTTACCGCCGGAACTAGTGTTCGGTTTTTCACCAGAAGGCAGATGGAGGGAGGAGGCATTCTATCGGTCTTTAGATGGCAATGCGGACTATGAGGAGTTGTTGGAGCGTGACCTCCTGGCGGAGGAGCAGCGTATTGCCGATTTGCATCGCCAGCTGGACATGGAGCAGCATCACACTGACGCTTTGAGTCGCGAGCAGAGCGCCCGCAACTGGGCTGACTACATGGAGGCCGGCGCCCGGCAAATAGCCTTGGAGGCTGTCGGGCACGCACGCGTTCGATACACCGATTTTTACTACTAGCTCGTCAAGTGGGTTTCCCGCTTAGAAGCCGAAGCTTCGGTGGACCACACTGGCATGGAAAGGGCCAACGCGCACGAGCAACGCGCCCTATCACACCTCTAGCAAGTCTGAGGCGAAGCGGAGGACGCCGGTGCCGGCGTTTAGCGTGTACCGCAGATGGCGGTTGGCATCGTCTAGTTAGCTAAGAGTAAGTTAGTACTTGTACGCTACTAGTGTATTAGTGGGAGTAGATAGTCAACTTGGCTATGATGGTTGTCAACATGGAAGTTCAGTACTCTATATGTGGATCAGACCTGATACTTTGCTCTGAATGTTGAACTTTCCATTTGAACGTATGGAATGGGTTGTTGTTTTTTTAAATGGGTTGTATTTGTCCTCCATGGGTTTAGAGGCTGACTTGTGAGCCTACCAAGTTGACGCGTACACAATCAGGAGATGATTGTACATGGAGAGGATGACAGCAGGGACCCGCCAAGGTCATGGCAGTACGCAAGCAAGTGCCTCCTTATTTCAAGCCAATTAAAAAATGGCTCCTCCTAATGGATTTCTAACATCTGTGTCCCATGCCATTGTCAGCGTAGTCAATAAACGAGAGAATTGCACAATGAGCGGCTGACACCAGGGACCCAGCAGCTCGCCCAGTTATTTTTTTTTTGGGTTAATTTGATAAATGCCACTCCAAATCTGGTGTTTCCGAGAAATGCCACTGCAATTTCCAAATCTGGTGTTTCCAGTGGCATTTTTCGAAGTATGGTGTGGCGTTTTTTAAAGTTTCCAAATTGTAGTGGCGTTTTCCAAAGTTTGCAAAACTTGCAGTGGCATTTTTCAAAGTTTGGAAATTGCAGTGTCATTTTTATGGATCGCCATAATTGGAGTGGCATTTATCTCATTTGTTTTTGAGACGGAAGCAGGGTGTCAACTGGGCTGTGCGCGACACTCTGGCCTATCTATACAGCCTTCTCTTTTATGTTTACCACAGACCAGCCCAGTAATTTTTTCTCTTTCTGAAAATGGCTAGCCCAGTTTTTTTGTGATTTGCCAAGTAAGTTGCTTTGGCAGGCCTATTGGGCTGCAAATCTTTCAAGACGAGGAGAGCTTCAATCGGCTGGCCGAGAAAATGGCCTATCAGTAATGAGAAATGGGCTATACATTTTTAAAACACATCAAACCGGCAATTAGTTTCAAATTTCTTTTTTTATTTCGAGATTTTAAATTGCATTGATTTTTATGCATGGACAATTTGTTAGATTTTATATTGATATACATTTATATTTAAAATCAGTTTGAATGTGACTCGAAATTTCGGGATTAAAAACAGTTCGGACCGCGTCGAAATATGCAAAATTTCATACAATTTTTTAACCGTGGCCGTAATATGGGTTGTAATGCTAACAAAAAGAATATGGGCTCCAAAAAAACCTTAAGAAATAGCAAATGGGCTATAAATTATTAGAAACAATGGCAGATGGGTTGTATGTTGTTTTCCACAGATTTGAGGCTTTCTTAAGAAAAAGGTTGACGCACAAGCAGTGACTGTTGGATGTCCATTGAACGGCCGTCGTGCTTCTTCAATCTCTGCTCTTCCTGCTCCAGCCGCTCAAACAAGCGCCGGCAGGACTGCCTACTCCCTCCTCCCCGCGTCCGGCTGTGCTGCCGCGCAGGCCTCACCGCCCCACCGTACTCCCATCGCCGGCATAGCCATCCCCCTACTCACCCACACCTGCTGTTATTCTTCGGCAATGGCAGACGAACCAGTAAACCCTCGTACAGTCGTACTCCCCTCCGCGTGGGAAACAACTGCCGAGTCTTCCCTACCTCCGTGTCGTTCCCTTCCTAGGCCTCGCCTTCGTCCACCGCCCTGGTGCTCTCGACGCGACCTGGTCAACATGGTCAACGACCGACATGCATCTAAAGTGGACTGTACATGGAGAGGCTGACAGCTGGGTCCATGGCCGCACGGAAGGAAATGCCTCCTTATTACGCACAAAACAATGATTCCTCCACTTGACATCTGAGACCCACCGAAAGGGCCTCTGTATTTCATGAAAAAAATGTTACCGCCGCTGACAGCTCGGATCCACCAGCTATATCTTCATACGCAAGGAAGTGCCTCCTTATTACGCACAAAAAATGAATACTCCCCTTGCTAGCTGCGACCCAGTATTGTGGTAGGCTGACTTGTGGGCCTACTAAGTTGACGGGGACGGGGGGCTTTGTCAACTTAGTCAATATGCACGATTCTAGCTCCAGTGACCGGACGATGCCCATCCAACGGCCGTAGTGCTTCTTCAACCTCTCGTCTTCTTGCTCCAGCCGCCCAAAGCAGTGCCGATCATGCCGCCTGCTCCTGCCTCCCATGGCCGGCTGTGCCGCCGCGGAGGCCTCACCGCCCCATACTACTCCCACCGCTGGCTAGGCCATCCCTCCACTCACCCACACCCCCTGTTATTCTGCGACGACGGCAGCCTCACACCGCAGCCGAACCAGTGAACCCTCATACTCCTCTCCGCGTGGGCATCCACTGTTGCGTCTTCCCTGGCTCCGCGTCGTCCCCTTCCAAGGCCTCATCGTCGTCCACCACCTTGGTGCTCTCGGCGCGGCGTGGTCAATGTGGTCAACGACCGACTTCCATCAGAACAGTACTATACGTGGAGAGGCTGACAGCTGGGTCCATGGCCGCACCAAGGAAGTGCCTCCTTATTATGCGGAAAATAATGATTCCTCCACCTGACAGCAGGGACCCACCGGATGGGCAACCGTATTTCACGAAAAAAATGTTTTGCCCTTGAATGCTGGGACCTACCAGCTACAACTTCGCACGCAGGGTAGTGCGTCCGGGCCAAAAAAACGACTCGCCCCCTGACTACTGGGACCCACCAGCTACATCCACTACAAAAAAAGACACATCCGTGACATTTTGGGCCGAACAAAAAATTTTATATCATACTTAAGAAACTTCTATGACGATAATTGTGACAAAACCCGGTATCATCATAGATGTGGTGGGCTCCTACTTCTATGACAGAAAATGGGCTTTTCGTCCTGGGCGGGCCCGAGACGCAGCTGCATGACATTCTTTGGGTCGTCCATGGCAGAAAAAATCGTGGTAGAAGCGAGGGCGAGGTAAATATCGGGGTGTTCCTGGTTACGGTGGGTGGTCGGGGCCGAGCGATGCGCGTTTCTCTCGTACACGCACGCGCGTGGGTGCGAGGCATTGGGCTCTAACTGAACCCGAGTGAGGCGTTGGGCTCTAACTGAACCCGAGGGATTGCACTGCAGGCTACGCGTTACTAAACCCGAGCGATCGATCGATGGTTATTAACTGAACCCGATCGAGCGATTCCTTAGCTCCTGCTGCTAACTGAAGCAGATCGATGCTGCCTCTGGATGAACAGTGAGCATTGCTGGGGGGTATGGATGAACAGTTCCCGGTGGGGGTGGATGGACAGGACCCCGTGGTGTTGCCTCTGGATGAACAGGACCCCGATCGATCGAGCCGGTTGGGGCTGGATGAACAGGACCCCGTGGAGGGCAGGATGAACAGGACCATCCCGTGGAGGGCAGGATGAACAGTAGATGATGGAGGGCTGGATGAATAGTAGCCCGTGGAGGGGTGGTTGAACAGGAGCTCGTGGAGAGGGCTGGTTGAACAGTAGTCGGTGGAGTAGCGCGCGGTGGAGGGTGGATGAACAGGAGCCCGTGGATGAACAGTCGCAGGTGGAGGCTGGAGGAGGTTGATGGTGGATGAATAGTAGCCCGTGGAGGCTGGAGGGGGTCGACGGTGGAGATGAACAGTATCCCGTGGAGTCCCGTTATGCGGTACGCCACACCCCTCTTGATGAACAGGACCCCATTTCGAACGTAGCGCTCCAACACAAGTCTGTTTCCTCCATTTTGCGGTATGCCACACCCCTCCCGATCAACAGGACCCCCGTTTCGACCGTAGGAGGTCCGTTTCCTCCGTTTTGCGGTACGCCAGACCCCATTTTGCGGTACGCCAGGCCCCTCCCGATGAACAGGATCCCATTTCGAACGTGGCCGGTCGAACACAAGGCCGTTTCCTCCGTTCTGCGGTACGCCAGGCCTCGTTTCCATCGGCTGTGCCGTCCAAGCCCTCCCGATGAACACGACGACGCATTCTGTTCCGACCCAGCCGGTTGGCTCCCCATGAACACGACGACGATGCAGTTTCTCCGTTCCGACCCAGCCATGTACATGAGCCCTGGCCGTACGTATGCGCGAGTAGGCGTTTGAGAGCCTGCCCATATGTACGTACATGGCCGTATTTTCTTTCTTGCACATTGGCCGATGTACGTACGTGTACATGCTACATGCACACCTCTACTACGACACGTGCGCGCCTCTACATCGACCAGTATGTACGTACACGTTCACGACCAGAATGACAACGCTACGCAGGCACTTCCTTGCGTGCGAATATGTAACTGGTGGGTCCCAACAGTCAGGGGGGCGAATCAATTTTTTTTGCCCGGACGCACTGTTGGAAATATACCCTAGAGGCAATAATAAATTGATTATTATTATATTTCCTTGTTCATGATAATCGTTTATTATCCATGCTATAATTGTATTGATAGGAAACTCAGATACATGTGTGGATACATAGACAACACCATGTCCCTAGTAAGCCTCTAGTTGACTAGCTCGTTGATCAATAGATGGTTACGGTTTCCTGACCATGGACATTGGATGTCATTGATAACGGGATCACATCATTAGGAGAATGATGTGATGGACAAGACCCAATCCTAAGCCTAGCACAAAGATCGTGTAGTTCGTATGCTAAAGCTTTTCTAATGTCAAGTATCATTTCCTTAGACCATGAGATTGTGTAACTCCCGGATACCGTAGGAATGCCTTGGGTGTACCAAACGTCACAACATAACTGGGTGACTATAAAGGTGCACTACAGGTATCTCCGAAAGTGTCTGTTGGGTTGGCACGAATCGAGACTGGGATTTTTCACTCCGTGTAAACGGAGAGGTATCTCTGGGCCCACTCGGTAGGACATCATCATAATGTGCACAATGTGATCAAGGAGTTGATCACGGGATGATGGGTTACGGAACGAGTAAAGAGACTTGCCGGTAACGAGGTTGAACAAGGTATCGGGATACCGACGATCGAATCTCGGGCAAGTATCGTACCGCTAGACAAAGGGAATTGTATACGGGATTGATTAAGTCCTTGACATCGTGGTTCATCCGATGAGATCATCGTGGAACATGTAGGAGCCAACATGGGTATCTAGATCCCGCTGTTGGTTATTGACCGGAGAATGTCTCGGTCATGTCTGCATGTCTCCCGAACCCGTAGGGTCTACACACTTAAGGTTCGATGACGCTAGGGTTATAAAGGAAGTTTGTATGTGGTTACCGAATGTTGTTCGGAGTCCCGGATGAGATCCCGGACGTCACGAGGAGTTCCGGAATGGTCCGGAGGTAAAGATTTATATATAGGAAGTCCTATTTCGGCCATCAGGACAAGTTTCGGGGTCATCGGTATTGTACCGGGACCATCGGAAGGGTCCCGGGGGTCCACCGGGTGGGGCCACCTATCCCGGAGGGCCCCATGGGCTGAAGTGGGAAGGGATCCAGCCCAAAGTGGGATGGGGCGCCACTTTCCCCTAGGGCCCATGCGCCTAGTGTGGGGAAACCCTAAAAGGAAGAGTCCTAGGAGGGGAAGGCACCTCCTAGGTGCCTTGGGGGGAGGGAATCCTCCCTTGGCCGCCACCCCAAGGCCCATCTAGGGCTGCCGCCCCTCTAGGGGTAGGAACCCTAGAGGGGGCGCACCCTCCTCCCTCTCCCCTATATATAGTGAGGCCTGGGGCTGCCCATAAGACGCGATCTGATCTCTGCCTGTTGGTGCAGCCCTCCCTCTCTTTCTCCTCATATCTCACGGTGCTTGGCGAAGCCCTGCAGGATTGCCACGCTCCTCCATCACCACCACGCCGTTGTGCTTCTGCTGGATGGAGTCTTCCTCAACCTCTCCCTCTCTCCTTGCTGGACCAAGGCATGGGAGACGTCACCGGGCTGTACGTGTGTTGAACGCGGAGGTGACGTGCGTTCGGCACTTGGTCATCGGTGATTTGGATCACGACGAGTACGACTCCATCAACCCCGTTCTCTTGAACGCTTCCGCTTAGCGATCTACAAGGGTATGTAGATGCACTCTCCTTCCCTTCGTTGCTAGTCTCTCCATAGATTGATCTTGGTGTCACGTAGGAAAATTTTGAATTTATGCTACGTTCCCCAACAGTTCCTTGCGTGCAAAGATGTAGCTAGTGGGTCCCAGCAGTCAGGGGGAAACGTTTTTTTGGCGAAATACGGTGGCCCGTCTGGTGGGTCCCCGCTGTCACGTGGAGGAATAATTATTTTGCACGTAAGAAAGAGGCACTTCCTTGCTGCGGCCGTGGACCCAGCTATCAGCCTCTCCATGTACAGTCCATGTCCGATGGAAGCCATTCCTTGACCATGTTGACCACGCCGCGCCGAGAGCATCAGGGCGGTGGACGACGGCAAGGCCTAGGAAGGGTATGATGCGGAGCCGGGGAAGACGCGGCAGGGGAAGCCCACGCGGAGAGGAGTACGAGGGTTCACTGGTTCGGCTGCGGTGTGAGGCTGTTGTCTCCGCAGGGCCTAGCCAGCGGTGGGAATAGTAGGGGCGGTGAGGCCTCCGCGGCAGGACAGCCGACCACATGAGGCAGGAGCATGCGGCACGACCGTCGCTGCTTTGGGCGGCTAGAGCAACAAGACCAGAGGTTGAAGAAGCACTACGGCCGTTGGATGGACATCGTGCGGTCACTGGAGCTAGAATCGTTCATATTGACTAAGTTGACAAAGCACTCCGTCCCCGTCAACTTAGTAGGCCCACAAGTTAGCCTCCCACAAAGGTGGGTCCCAACCAGCATGGGGAGTATTCATTTTTTTGTGCATAATAAGGAGGCACTTCCGGTGGGTCCGAGCTGACAGCGGGGGGAACGTTTTTTTCGGGCAATACGGTGACCCGTCCGGTGGGTCCTAGCAGTTAGGGGGCAAATGTTTTTTCGTGAAATACGGTGGCCCGTCCGGTGGGTCCCTGATGTCAGGTGGAGGAATCATTATTTTCCGCGTAATAAGGAGGCACTTCCTTGCTACCGTCGTGGACCTAGCTATCAGCCTCTCCACGTACAGTCCACGTCCGATGGAAGCCGTTCCTTGACCATGTTGACCATGCCGCGCCGACAGCACCTGGGTGGTGGACGACGGCAAGGCCTAGGAAGGGGACGACGCGGAGCCAGGGAAGACGCGGCAGTGGAAGCCCGCGGGGAGAGGAGTAGGAGGGTTCACTAGTGAGGCTGCGGTGTGAGGCTGCCGTCGCCGCGGAATAACAGGGGGGTGGGTGAGTAGAGGGATGGCCTGGCTAGCGGTGGGAGTAGTAGGGGGCGGTGAGCCTCCGCGGCATCACAGCCGGCCACGGGAGGAAGGAGCACGCGGCACGACCGGCGCTGCTTTGGGCAGCTGGAGGAAGAAGACCAGAGGTTGAAGAAGCACTACGGCCGTTGGATGGACATCGTCCGGTCACTGCAGCTAGAATTGTTCATATTGACTAAGTTGACAAAGCCCTTGGTACGCATCAACTTAGTAGGTCCACATGTCAGCTTCCGAAACGGTGCGCCCCAGATGTCAGGGGGAGGAATCATTTTTTGGGCAGGTGAAGCTGGAATATCCGAGATTGAAGAAGAAGCACGACATCCGTTGGATGGACATCCAACTGCCACTGCTGCTAGAACTGTGTGTTGACTATAATAAGTTCACAAAGCCTTGCATACGCGTCAACTTCTTTTTTAAGGAGGTAGGCAGTTAGGCAGACAGGCTCCATTGTATATAGTGGAGAGGACTACCTTTTTCTCCATAAAATCGTTTTATATTATGTGTATGTGTCATTGAGCGATATAACTTTATTTATAAATAACGTGCCAACGCATCAAGTCGAACTTTGTTTCGTGCACGCGTGGTACACGACCTCCGTCGGTAAACAACCGCTACACGCATTCAAATTAGCACGTGGGCTGCCATTTCGTACAGAAATGAGCTCCACCGTGTACCCGCGCGGGTGTGGCTGGGCACGAAGCGTGAGTACGTGCATGGTGCACCTATTCTATTCTTGTATGCGTACACCACCTACATGGGGTTTTGTGAGAGAGATACAAATGTAGAGAGATATAGTGTGTGGGTTCGTGAGAGTTTTTTTGGGGGGTGGGGTCAATCAAAAAATGTAACATATTCAATGTGTGTGAAATCGAGTCCTGGATATAACATATATATATAGAGGGGGCGATCCACGAGAAGAGAGTGGAGGTATCATCGGCTTGAGGTGTCCATAGAATCGAAGAGAGGGATGATGTGTGTGTACGCGTGCGCGCGATCAATAAAGAGTGCCATCGAATTTGTGTGTGCCCACATCAAAGATATAGAGTGGCTGGCCTACTGGAACGTGAGAGGGGACATGTGCAGTTTGTCTCTATGGCATGGATACCTACCTACAATGCTCGACTATCGGTGTGTGGTGGGGGGAGGGGAGGGAGGCCTAATTAACTATAGAGGTACAATGGCTGGTATATGTGTGGAGGAGGAGAGAGGCCTACCTCATGTATTAAGGGAGATCGATCTACCTCTTGTATTAAGGGAGATCGATCGGCATCCATGCATATGTGTAGGAGAGGAATAAGGTTGGGAGAGAGACAGAGCTAGAGTGTTGGAGGGGGTGGTAGTGGAGTTGCTTCTAACAAATGGTAGGATAGGCTTGCTAGATAACCGGAGGGCACGCCTGCAATATCAATAAGAGAGGGGATGGCTGCCTGTCTATGCACGTGCGTGTGAGACACGGGTCAGGAGGCATGCATGAATGATGAGGGGGCGATATGGATGTGGTAAGTAGACATAACTACATAAGAAGATCAATCGTCCTTTGTCAGAGAAAGGAGAGACATAACTTGTGAGGTACGTTGATCGATGGGGGGGAATAGTTAAAGTCGACCTAGGTATATGTTGGGAGATCGATCAGTATACATGCATTTGTGTGTTAGAAGAAAATGAGGCACGGGGAGAAGGATAGAGAGAGAGAGGGATGCATCTAGGAGGTGGTGCGAGAGTCATACTATATCGAGGGGAGAAGTGTGCGAGTATGAGATCGATGAAAAGAGTGGTGGGAGTGAGGCATGGACGGTGATAAGAGAAGAGTGGAAGCTTGGGTTTTGTGCTAGGCACACCTGGCTAGAGAGGCATATCGATCGATGTGTGCCGTAAATAAGGATCTGGGGGCCTACACACACCGTGGGTGAATGACCTAAAGTGAAAAGACGAATTTGCGCGATGGAACTAGAGAATGCTGAGGGATGGTTAGAGGGATGCGGGCGTCTGCATGCATGAGAGAAAGTTAGCGCTACCTAGCTACAAAGATAAGAGGATTGTGTGGGTGTAAAAGACGAATAGAGGATCATACTTCATTATAAAAAGCGAATTCGGATATTTGAAGAATTTATCATAGTGTTTTAAACCGACGCATGTGTGAATATATATAACGGTGATACACATGGTGTGGTTATGAACATGTTATACTACATATAATATATTTTATCTCTACTCTTATAAAAAACGGAGTTGTTGATGATGGTGCCATCCTGCAATATAAGCCGTCCAATTTATATCTGACGGATAGGAAGGAAACTATGGCAATTTTGAAAAAAAGATACCCACACCCCTCTCCATATTTGCAAATTAGGCCTCCCCTTGATCATGTTGATGTTCTGTGGAACACATGGGCATCTTTCTAGTACTACGTATAACATATAGAACATTGATCATAATTTGGGCTAATGTGTGGCTTTTGCAGCTCAGGTCTAAATACTTGTCATAATGTAGGGGGCGGGGCACTATACTATGTGTGCGGTGTACACGTATGGAACATGGTTTAGATTATGAATATATATTTAGTACATCAAACGTACTATTATTTGGAATCAACATCAAGTGTATTCAAAAAATAGAATTCGAGTTCATGTAGTACACAAAGTTCATATCTATCTCTATAGTAATCATGTGGTGTGTTATTAAGGTAATACACGAATGATGGTTGAAGTTGGCAACAATCATGATTGTAGATTGTTATTGAAATAGAGAAACGAATTCAAATTCACTTCGAATTGCAGCGTTAGTATAGACATTTGGAATGCACTAAAATGTTGCTATGAGTAGGTTACATGCATTATACAGCAAGCGAAAAAATTTAATTGGACATAACATGGATTCATACTACCGAATAGCATTTAATTGCACTAAATTATTGGTATGAGTAGCTTTAAATAGCATTTTTGTAGTAAAACAGGGCAAGACTCTCTCTTTGTGTGGTGTGAATAGTTTTATTTTTTTCGTTTTATTTTTGGTTGAGGGAACTACGAATTGATTTGGTACGTACAAGTACAATATTACACGTTAGGCTTGTCCCTAAAATTCAGCCCGCGCCTTGTCATATCTCGAAAATTCAGATATCGTGCTCCCAAAACTGGCGCCTTCACAACCCGCGCCTTGCTATCCCGAAATTACAACGCGCGCGAAAACTCCCTCCAGCTGGCAAATCCCGACACGCAAAATCCCCCTTCTAACCCTGAGCCGAAAGGGTCGCTTGTTCAAATCGATGTGGGGTACTTTTGTAACACACCCTACATTTTGGACGCGTCCCTAAGTCATGGTTCACCCCTTCCCATTGCCTTCTTTTTGCCATTCGAAATCCCAGGCCGCCATAACCTCTCCGCTCCAGCCGTGAAACCCCACCCTCCTCTGTCCGCCACCTCACCAATGCCTAGCCAGAGCCTCTTCCCCGACGACGTCGTCCACCGCAACAGCTCGACGTCCCTCGTCCACCTCCCCGGATGAGGATCCGCCGTCCATCTCGTCATCCCGCCGGTTCAGCCGCCCCGTCCTCCACCTCCAAGGAGCTGCTCCGACGATCGCCTCATCTATCGCGGCTGCTCCATACCCACAGCGCTGCCTTAACCTGCTCCACCGGAACCGCATCATCCTCACCGACTCCTCGGACGAAGCCGAGGCCTACTGCGCGCCATCAAAGAGGTTGTACACTCATCGCATCACACCTTCTCCTTAGCTCGACCTCCCGGCACCGACAGTGCTCCATCCCGCACCCCCATGGAGTGGCGACCTTGAAGCCGGTGCCGCGGGCGACATCTCCACGGCAGCTCTCCCCAGTGCGAGGCCCCTTTGGCGGTGGCGTCCATACCAGCCGGATCTGCTCCTGCTGCTCTGGCTCTCGCTCGCTCGCG
This sequence comes from Triticum urartu, assembly GCF_003073215.2. NCBI lineage: Eukaryota > Viridiplantae > Streptophyta > Magnoliopsida > Poales > Poaceae > Triticum > Triticum urartu. The sequence continues at coordinate 87,688,368 of NC_053025.1, read as the reverse complement.
CCGCTGCTGCTGCTCCAGCTCTCGCTCGCTCGTGCTGCTGCTGCTCTCCCCCTCGCTCGTGCTGCTGCTCTGCTCCGATTTAGCTACACTTCAGTCGACTGAATTGACTTTTGGGTCAGTCGATTTTCAGGGGGTGGGGGGCTCGCCCGAGTTAAGGAAGAACCACCCACAGCAGGGACGGGGGCTCGCCGGAGAGGTACCCTACTATCTATCTTAGGGTTCAGGGTGGTGGCGGGGGGGCTATAGGGCTGGCTGGGGCTGCGGCGGACCGGCGGTGGGGAGTTGTTTCGGGGCGGCGAGGCGGTGTTGGGGCCGGCGGTTCGGCCGGCGGTGGCTGGCGGCTCAGGGGGGTGCAGGTTGAAGATGAACTACAGGCCCTCCCTGAACTACATGTCAAGTGCCTCTCTGCTACCATTGCGTTCAGTTTCGATAGTAACATTCAGATTCCACCGTAAATTTCAGTTTCGATAGTTAAGTTCAAAGTCAACAGTTTTTACGTAATCTGTTGTAGTCAGGTGGTTTTTGGTGATGTAAATTTTACATCTATTTTACATCATCTATTGGAGATGCTATTAGAATCCCACTTGAGATTTACGATGTCTGTCTTGTGCTTCTTCAGCCTAGACGTCTTACGGCTCACCGGGGTTGCTCCAATGACAAAACGATCCATCACAATAGAGCACTGCCCTGGACACCGTCTACAGATTCCTTAGATCTTCCTCCACACCTCTGACAGCCACCTCTACCTCAACTGCTTCAGCGACCAACCCAATGATGTTGAGGTCGACACGGCTACGGCAAAGAGGTTGTACACTTGTTGCATCACTTATTACTATACATTCATGTCGATCCATTAGGGCTATTTTGGTTCAACGAAAAAACATAGCAATAGGGAATTTTCCAATGGCACTCTACTATTCAATTATTCATGCATTTTGTTGAAAGGAATGAAGCAAAACATCCACCTGGACCTACTTTTCAAAATTCTATGCATGAAAACAAGACCAAGTGCATTAGTGGCAGAATAACATTCTAACTGTACACTCTTTCATATGGTTTCACTTTATTTTGGCCATGTTTCTTTGCATTCCTCTGCTCTTCCAATTCCTGTAAACCAAACACTCAAGTTGACAAAAATCCTGTGTTTACAAATGCTCTGTTTACCATGTGCATTCTATCCTATTCCAGTGTTTTTCCTATCCCTGCGTTTTTAGAATCATGCAAGCCAAATGAGCCCTTATAGAATTACTTAATTTACAGGTAGGGGTCGAAGGGAACTTTGTGTGGTTTGTCCTGCTCCTGCCACGACGTCGTCCACCTCAACTGAGCTGCTCCATCGACAGAAACATCCACCAAACTAGACATCACGAGTCCTGACCGTCTTTCGCTGCCTCAGATCTCCTTCCCTGCCACCGGCACCCACCGCAACGGCATCACCATCATCGACTGAGTAGTTGAACCTGAGGAGTACATGGATCTACAAGAGAGGTCGCACTCTTTTGTTTCTGCTTATGTTATGCATTGCTTAAAATTACCTGCTACTTTATCATCCTATTCACCTCTTGGACTCCAAGTCAGGTCCAAATTAATGTTCAAACTTGAGTTCTAAATTAGTTGTGGGGCACATATCAAGGAAGCAATGAATAGTATCTCTGTCTAATATCTGGTTCACCTAGGGTATGCCTATGTTGTTCATCTTGGGTGGGAAAGAAATAGTAAAGCAATCATCATCTGTCTTTTTATTAAATTAAAGCAATCATCAGCCTGCTATCATTATTTTTGGATCCATCCACTGGTTGTTACCATCACTCTAAATTTATGCATGCTCTCCTTACATAATCTCACCATATTTTTTTCGTATGCATGTCAGATATTGTACACAATCATGCTGAACATGTAGAGAAAAATAGAAGAGTTTTGCGCGGCAATACAATGTCATGCAGACATCGCTCCATCAAACCCTCCCCACCCCTCTCCAGATTGTAATCCAGAGGAAGATATCTGTTCTGAGGCAAATTCAGACGCCGCTGACCACTCCTATTTACCCCCCCCCCCCAAGGTGTTTGCTCTACCTTGGCATGATGATGTTAGTCATATCATGCATATGTTGCCTTGCAGTGCCTACTTTTGACATCATATATGTCATCTTCTTAGTTTAGACATGTTCTGTAATGCCACCTGTTTAGTTTCTATATCATATATGGGAATTGTGCAGTCTCATGTCTTTTAGCCAGCCATAATATACGTGAAATGTGCAATGCCATCCTGTTTAACCAGGCATCATATATTTGAATGATATCTTGCCCACCTTTTCTTCATTACATTTCCATTTGTCGACAATGTTTGTACATTAAACTACTCTTCCTGTGAATCAGCCATTTGGGTGGGAGATTGAAAAATCTGGAGTGAAAACAAGGCCTTCGGCGCAGACAATGCTACTTGTCGAAGCAGATCTCCTGTTGGGTCCCGGTAGCTCCTCAGAGATGGATTCAGAAACAGATGACCAGTCCTATTCCCCCACCGAGGTGTATGCTCTAACTTGGCATGGTTATACTGCTCATATCATGCATATGGTGTCTTGCATTGCATAGATTAGACATCATATACACAATATTCAACACCATGTTCTTAGTTCAGGCATCATATCTAATGCCCTCTGTTTAGCATATAAATCACATATGTGAATTAAATGATGCAATCATGATTACTTAGATAACATGTAGGTGAATTATGTCATGCTCTCATGTTTAGTTATTCATCATATCTTTGAATTATGTTATGCTATGCTATACAATTTAGATAGACATCATATATGTGAAATTAAGTCGTGCTATCCGTTTTAGTTAAACAATATACATGTCAACTATTTCATGCCCTCTTTTTTCCACACTATCTATTGCATCTGTCTCTCATACAATGTCTGTACATTCAACTATGTTTCCTGTTTATCAGCCATTTGAATTGGAGTGGGTGATGCCAGCATCTAGCGGACTAAAAACACGGTCTTCAAATAAAACAGTGCTACCTCTTGGTGGAGATAGCACCCCGGTTATACATGCACGAGAACCAGCCCTACCACACATAACCCAAACTCTCGCAGATTGTACCCCTACTGCGATGGACAGGGAACCAGCTTCACTCAATCTAACCCCAGCAGATAGTAACCCAGTTCATGTTGACACAGCACAATCTCCACCATAGAGCTCCCAAACAAGAGCAGTTAGTAAGGCAGCTCCAGTGCCCAAAGGGCCAGTACTACCACGGCAAACCCCAACTCCACCAGTTAGTACGCCTATTCCTGTGGAGGAAGCACAACCAGCTAGTCGTAGTTTAGCATCTATCGCATTTGATGTTGTTAAATCGTATGTGCGTATCTTCCCATCTTGGAAATATTATACTAAAGATGAAGGAAAATGCCAGTTGTAGGTGTTTGTCTAGGAGTTATGTGTAAGTAATGTTATTCATGGTAATTACTTTGCTTTGTCCCATACATCCTACCTCCATGATGATTATAATATAACAAAATTTCCCATTTTTCTCTATAGAGAAGGACCAATTTGGAAACTCAAGATGAGGTAACTTGTGCTAATACCTCTACTATCTTCAAGAATGCTTGGTGGTAGTATCAGAATTACCTAAAGAAAATGTACTTCACCGGCAAAGGAACTCATCAAATTCCCTTACGTTCTCCTAAGACACATTTACTGGACAATGACTGGGAACGCCTTGTTCTGTACTGGTCCCGAACCTGGTAAGGTCTATGTAGGGATGGCAATGGGTAGGGTATGGGCGGGTACAACCTCCTTCTACCCAAACCCATACCCACAGAAAATTTCTATACCCACCCATTTCAATACACATGGGCATAAATTGGCACCCATGCCCATACCCATCGGGTATCCTATACCCAATGGGTATCCAGTGGATATAATATATAGCATTTAAAATTTTAAAATGTAGAGAAATGGGTTTAAACTTCTAGTGATCATGGATGAGTAGTACTCCCTCCGTTCCGAATTACTTGTCACGGGTATGGATGTATCTAGATGTATTTTAGTTCTAGATACATCCATTTCTGCGACGAGTAACTTGGAACAGAGGGAGTATATCACTAACACAGGCTACTATGGTGGGTGGCCTCTTGGAGGCATCAAGGGAGTATGAGCGGCGATTAGTAGAAACCCGGTATAGTGGGACGTCGTGCTGGGAATGGGGAATCGCTGGATCAAGCGTTGGATAGGAGTCTGGTAGCGAAGAGTCAAGATTTCAACTTTTCAATGAGTCACATAGGACGCAGGAGGAGTTGCGAGCAGTTGATTACGGGCCTATGAGCTATGGCCGATTTAAGGAATCGAGACTTAGGGTGGGCCATAGGAGCGGATGGTGACCCCACATGTCATAGGAGTTATTTTCATTTATTAATTGTTTTTGGGTATCCATTGGGTTATCCATGGGCGCAATGTCATACCCATATCCTACCCATATATTTTGCGGGTATGGATACCGATTACCCATGGGTACAAAATCTCTTCAAGTCTTGCCCATACCCGTTGTTTTCGGGTAGGGTACCCGCGGGTACCCGTACCCATGGGCAAAACTGCCATCCACGGGTCTATGAGCTCATTTTCTATTTTTAAGTACTATATTCTTGCGTCTTACTGTACTCTGTTCATGTAGAACAAGTGCCTAAACCTAAAGAACAACTGTTCTAATTTAAGATTCCATTGCTATCATAGTTCAAAAAAGCGCTAGGTGTTAATTGTGTGTTTTGCCACCGCCTTGCGCTTTACTGACCAAAGCGCATGCTTATGCGCAGTTATGCAGAGATTAAGCGTAGTTATGTGCAATGCGTTTCGCCAACGCCTAGAGCCTAGGAGCGCTTAAGCGCTCTCTTAGGCGCGCCTTTTTTAACTATGATTGCTATCGTGCATACTGCTTTGCTCTTGTATCACTGTATTTACTCATACAAACTTATTTTTAAATTGAAGGATCCAATCGAAACTTCAATGGCACAGCAGGTATGTTCACGCATGTTTCTTTAGCAGGCTTGCTCTTATCAATAGCTCTATTGATTTAAATTTCAATTGTGTATATAGTTGACTTCTCATATCATGCACATTACTAGCGTCAGAACAGAGCCAATAGTGTTGTTGTACATGTAGACCCGTGGTACCCATCTGAAATCTTGTTGTGCCGTGTAGTTTCCCACGCTTTGTATTCTTTCACTGCTGCTTTGTCTTGAACTGATATGATTTGAACCGTGTCTCTATTTTGATTTGGCTAGACAATGTAGTAACCATAGGACATAGATATATGTTTGTTTGATGCTTTTATTATGTACTAGTACTTGGCAATAGAAGACTTGGTAGTTTAATCCCGTCCACCTTACTAATGAACTGGTTCACCGAAATGAGTTTCATATACTAGTACATGCTAAACTGTTGTGTGTCTGCTTGTTTCTTCTTTTAGAATGCTGACATAATATTGGGGAAGAGTGCCTTATTAAGCAATGGTAAAGGAAGTAATGCAGATAAGGTTCAGGATAGTGACACATCCTTGTTGGTCTCCAACAAAGCTAATAAAATAGCTAAGGAAGACTATCTCGAAGACATTGAGACAACCCCAAAGTCCTGTCTTGATTTAGTGTTGGAGTTACTGGCCACTACCGCTTGCACAAGCTATTCAAACTCACTATCTGAATCAGTTTGGTTTCTTGAGTCTCAACTACAAGCTGAAAGACATCGATGGGCTGTGCTGCGACAAGAAGCGGAAGGACTGCGGAAGTCCCTAGAGCATTCAGATGCATACTTTCTGGTGCAACAGCAAGCGTTGGAGGATTTTAGCACCAAACAGGACAAAGCTAATAAGCTTGCTAAGCTTATTGCCAGCATGGTGGATACCACGTTTCTTGAGCTCTTCTGAAGTTTTTTTAGTTATGCTCTTGTTTTGCTGCCGCGCGTATTTGCACTGGTGGCCAATTTTGACATCCAGTGTATGTAATATGCTACTTTGTTCCCTATATTTGCACTGGTGGCAAACTTTGATGCCCAGTGGATGTAATATGTGTAATAGCGGTAATAGGCTAGCGTTAATTGCTTGCTTATTTATTTCCTTATTGTCTTGTTTAGTTGTTTGCTTGTAGCCACTGCAGTTCTTTTTTTGTGTTTTTCTAGTGGACACAATAACCTATTTTTGGAAACTAGGCCAAAATAATCATGGCAACACACGGACTGTTGTAACCATGGGCCTCCTGCGGGCCGTATGATCCATGGGCCTTCTACGGGCCGTACGATCCATGGGCCTTTGATACGTCTCCAACATATCTATAATTTTTTATTGTTCCATGCTATATTATATCCTATTTTAGACATTATTGGGCTTTATTATACACTTTTATATTATTTATGGGAATAACCTACTTACCGGAGGCCCAGCCCAGAATTGCTGTTTTTTGCCTATTTTAGGGTTTCGCAGGAAAAGAATATCAAACGGAGTCCAAACGGAATGAAACCTTCGGGAATGAGATTTTCGGAACAAACATGATCCAGAGGACTTGGACCCTACGTCAAGCAATCAACGAGGAAGGCGTGAGGTAGGGGGCGCGCCTACCCCCCTGAGGGAGTCCTGGATTAGGGGGTCTCCGGACAGCCGGACTATATCCTTTGGCCGAACTGTTGGACTATGAAGATACAAGATTGAAGACTTCGTCCCGTGTCCAGATGGGACTCTCCTTGGCGTGGAAGGCAAGCTTGGCAATACAGATATGTAGATCTCCTCCCTTGTAACCGACTCTGTGTAGCCCTAGCCCCCTCCGGTGTCCATAGAAACTGGAGGGTTTAGTCCGTAGGACAACAACAATCATACCATAGGCTAGCTTCTAGGGTTTAGCCTCTACGATCTCGCGGTAGATCAACTCTTGTAATACTCATATCATCAAGATCAATCAAGCAGGATGTAGGGTATTGCCTCCATCGAGAGGGCCCGAACCTTGGTAAACATCGTGTCCCCCGCCTCCTATTACCATCCACCTTAGACGCACAATTCGGGACCCCCTAGCCGAGATCCGCCGGTTTCGACACCGACACCCCCCCAGGCACGCCCTCCACCCTCGTGGGCCCCCTGTTACTCCACCGACGTACTCCTTCCTCCTATATATACCTACGTACCCCCAAACTACCAGATACGGAGCCAAAACCCTAATTCCACCGCTGTAACTTTCTGTATCCACGAGATCCCATCTTGGGGCCTTTTTTGGAGCTCCGCCGGAGGGGGCATCAATCACGGAGGGCTTCTACATCAACAGCATGGCCCTTCCGATGAAGTGTGAGTAGTTTACTTCAGACCTTCGGGTCCATAGTTATTAGCTATATGGCTTCTTCTCTCTTTTTGGATCTCAATACAATGTTCCCCCCTCTCTTGTGGAGATCTATTCAATGTAATCTACTTTTGCGGTGTGTTTGTTGAGACCGATGAATTGTGGGTTTATGATCAAGTTTATCTATGAACAATATTTGAATCTTCTCTGAATTCTTTTATGTATGATTGGTTATCTTTCCAAGTCTCTTCGGATTATCAGTTTGGTTTGGCCTACTAGATTGATCTTTCTTGCAATGGGAGAAGTGCTTAGCTTTGGGTTCAATCTTGCGGTGTCCTTTCCCAGTGATAGTAGGGGCAGCAAGGCACGTACTGTATTGTTTCCATCGAGGATGACAAGATGGGTTTTAAATCATATTGCATGAGTTTACCCCTCTACATCATGTCATCTTGCTTAAAGCGTTACTCTGTTCTCTTGAACTTAATACTCTAGATGCATGCTGGATAGCGGTCGATGTGTGGAGTAATAGTAGTAGATGCAGGCAAGAGTCGGTCTACTTGTCTCGGACGTGATGCCTATATACATGATCATACATAGATATTCTCATAACTATGCTCAATTCTGTCAATTGCTCAATAGTAATTTGTTCACCCACCGTAAATACTTATGCTCCTGAGAGAAGCCACTAGTGAAACCTATGGCCCCCGGGTCTATCTTCCATCATATTAATCTTCCAACACTTAGGTATTTTTATTGCCTTTTATTTAACTTTGCATCTTTATCATAAAAATACCAAAAATATTATCTTAGCATATCTATCAGATCTCACTCTCGTAAGTGACCGTATAGGGATTGACAACCCCTTATCGCGTTGGTTGCGAGGATTTATTTGTTTGTGTAGGTGCGAGGGACTCGTGCGTGGCCTCCTACTGGATTGGTACCTTGGTTCTCAAAAACTGAGGTAAATACTTACACTACTTTGTTGCATCACCCTTTCCTCTTCAAGGGAAAACCAACGCAAGTGCTCAAGAGGTAGCAAGAAGGATTTCTGGCGTCGTTGCCGGGGAGGTCTACGCAAAAGTCAACATACCAAGTACCCATCACAAACCCTTATCTCCCGCATTACATTATTTTCCATTTGCCTCTCATTTTCCTCTCCCCCACTTCGCCCTTGCCGTTTTATTCGCCCTCTCTCTCTTTCTCTCTCTATCCTCCCTCTTTTTCTATTTGCCTCTTTTCGCCCGTTCCTTGTTTGCTTGTGTGTTGGATTGCTTGCTTGTCACGATGGCTCAAGATAATATTAAATTGTGTGACTTCACCAATACCAACAACAATGATTTTATTAGCACTCCGATTGCTCCTCTTACCGATGCTGAATCTTGTGAATTTAATGCTGCTTTGCTGAATCTTGTCATGAAAGATCCGTTTTCCGACCTTCCTAGTGAAGATGTCGCTACCCATCTAAACAACTTTGTTGATTTGTGTGATATGCAAAAGAAGAAAGATGTGGATAATGATATTGTTAAATTGAAGCTATTTCCTTTTTCGCTTACACATCGTGCTAAAGCTTGGTTTTCGTCTTTTCCTAAAAATAGTATTGATTCTTGGAATAAGTGCAATGATGCTTTTATCTCTAAGTATTTTCCTCCCGCTAAGATCATATCTCTTAGAAACGATATTATGAATTTTAAGCAACTTGATCATGAACATGTTGCACAAGCTTGGGAGCGGATGAAATTAATGATATGTAATTGCCCTACGCATGGTTTGAATTTGTGGATGATTATACAAAAAAATTATGCTGGATTGAATTTTGCTTCTAGAAATCTTTTATATTCGGTCGCGGGAGGCACTTTTATCAAAATCACTTTAGGAGAAGCTACGAAACTCCTAGATAATATTATGGTTAATTATTCTCAATGTCACACTGAAAGATCTACTAATAAAAAAAGTGCATGCGATAGAAGTAATTAATGTTTTGAGCGGAAAGATGGATGAACTTATGAAATTATTTGCTACTAAGAGTGTTTCTTCTAATCCTAATGATATGCCTTTGTCTACTTTGATTGAGAATAATAATGAATCTATGGATGTGAATTTTGTTGTTAGGAATAATTTTGGTAACAACGCGTATAGAGGAAACTTTAATCCTAGGCCGTATCCTAGTAATTCCTCTAATAATTATGGTAATTCCTACGAAAATTCTTATGGAAATTATAATAATATGCCCTCCGATTTTGAATCTAATATTAAAGAATTTATTACTTCGCAAAAGAATTTCAATCCTTTGATTGAAGAAAAATTGCTTAAGATTGATGAGTTGGCTAGGAACGTTGATAGAGTTTACCTTGATGTTGATTCTTTGAAACTTAGATCTATTCCACCTAAGAATGATATCAATGAGTCTCTCAAATCCATGAGAATTTCCATTGATGAGTGCAAAGAAAGAACCGCTAGGATGCATGCTAAGAAAGATTACTTTATAAAAGCGTGTTCTTCTAGTTTCCATGATAATAAAGATGATGATCTAAAAGTTATTGATGTTTCCCCTATTAAATCTTTGTTTTTCAATGTGAATCTTGATAATGATGGGACTGAATATGATCCACCTTTACCTAGAAGGCGTTCCAACAATTCAGAGTCTTTAGATCTTGATGCTAAATTTGTTAAAAGTGGGATTGAAGAAGTCAAAACTTTAAATATTAATGAACCCACTATTTTGGATTCCAAGGAATTTAATTATTATAATTGCTCTTTGATAGTTTGTATTTCTTTGTTGAAATCCGTGCTAAATTCTCCTAATGCTTATAGTCAAAATAAAGCATTTACCAAACATATGGTTGATGCTTTGATGCAATCTTATGAAGAAAAACTTGAGTTGGAAGTTTCTATCCCTAGAAAACTTTATGATGAGTGGTAACCTACTATTAAAATTAAAATTAAAGATCATGAATGCTATGCTTTGTGTGATTTGGGTGCTAGTGTTTCCACGATTCCTAAGACTTTGTGTGATTTGCTAGGTTCCCGTGATTTTGATGATTGCTCTTTAAACTAGCACCTTGCGGATTCCACTACTAAGAAACCTATGGGAAGAATTAATGATGTTCTTATTGTTGCAAATAGCAATTATGTGCCCGTAGATTTTATTGTTCTTGACATAAATTGCAATCCTTCATCTCCTATTATTCTTGGTAGACCTTTCCTTAGAACGATTGGTGCAATTATTGATATGAAGGAAGGGAATATTAGATTCCAATTTTCGTTAAGGAAAGGCATGGAACACTTCCCTAGTGTAACATCCCAAAATTCTAAATTTTGGAATGTTATAGATAGATTTGATTGATTGTTTGATTGATGTGTGATTGGAAAGTGAGTGAAATTTGGAAGTTAAATGAGAGTGAATAAAAGGACTTTCCCAAACTTTCGTTTTGCATTTTGATCTCCATGAATTCAAATTCTTTTCATCGTCAAACCCTGGAGAGAAGATTACATGACTACTTCCATTTATTTAAATGACAAGGGTTTTTGAAAACATTTGAATTTCATTTGAAAATATTTCAAATTCAGAAACTTTAAGCAACTCAATGATTTTCACGAGAGAAGATAATATGTCTTCTTCAAAATATATGAAATATGAGTTGGAAGTTTTAAATGAATTAAATTCAAAGTCCTTTTGAAATTATTTCCCATTTGGAGTTATTTGGATTTTATTCAAATTATTATTTTTTTTCAAATAAAAATATATGGAAAATAGGGTAACATGATTCCCTACATCAGAAAATTGGAGATAAATAAATTTGAATTAATTTTGGTATATTTTTAAATGATGTTTACTGGATTTTACTAGAGCAGTAGCACTCTTTACTTTATTTGAATTTTTGCGGATTTTATCTGACACTATAAAAATGTCCATGTTGTAGATAATCTTTTTCTGAAAATTCTGATATATAATATGCCTATATATAATTTTATTTTATTTTCGTTATTCGGTTATCCTTCTGTTTCTATTTAAAAAATAACTGTACATATGACCCATAGTTATTTACCGCCCACACGCGTAGTATAGTGACAGTGGGCGCCTCATTTTTTCCTCTCTCCTAAATGGACCCGGCCCAGCCAGCCTTTTTATTTTTTTTACTTAGGCCGATTTTTGTTAGAAAAAACTGCAGCCCGTGTACGCGTGCGGTGGCCGAAGGCTTCAAGCCCATGCGGTTCTCCTCTGTTTCGTTTAATTACGTCTACGTTTAGTCCCACATTGCTTAGCCTTTGATACATAAACCTCTTTTCCACCTATAAATATAGACCCATAGAGCCTCCAAAAATCATCCGATTCGGGTTAAATCAATATTTTGGTTTGATTAGATTTAAGAAAAATATTTTTTTTCTCCTCTCCAGCGCGACTTCTAGAAGTTGTCCTCTCTCTCCGAAATCGTATTTTCTTTACCTTATAAAGGTATCTTTCTTCTTCTTTTTTCTTTTTTATACTTTCATAGTTTATTATTTTCTAGACTAGTACGATAAAATAATTAGATTACCAATTAGTTTCTGTATTTATACATTAGACCTAAATTTTTTTAGCCGTAGCTATTTTTCTTCCGTAAAACAGCTTGGCCCTGATTTTTCAAATAGCCATAACTTTTTACTCGTTCATCCAAATTAGATGAAACCAACGCCCACTTCTTCGTTACGATCTCCTCAATCCAGTAAAACAACTTAAACATGTTTTTAAAAGTTTTAAAATTTGAATTCAAACAGATTTGAATTCAAACTTCTTTTGTTCATAACTTGAGTTTTATAACTCCGATTTAGTTGATTCTTTTTGCAAATCGAAGCTTTTGACTTAAACATTCCGATAAGGCCAGATTCACATAATTTTGGTACTGTTAGAAAAAAAATTATGTTGCAAGAGTTATTTGTTGGTTTTGATGTTTTTTGAACTGTCTTCTTTGTTCTTGCCGATCTTTTGAGTGATTGCTTATGTGTGGTTACTATTGCTTGCTCACGATAGATTGAACGGAGTGTGATGAGTAGAACTATCAAGAGTTATGAGTGCGAATCATCTTCATCAACAGTACAAGGCAAGTTCACACTTTGATCATATCCCTTTCTTACCCAGTTTTTATGCATTAGTTTCACTCTCAAACATTGCATGAGTAGTATTGATAATATGTGGGTATTGGAAAGTAGTTGATGAGGTAGGAACCTATTGCCCTGCATTCAAACCTTGGGAGTTACTTCTACGTTATGCTTATATTGCCATGCTATGCTCGTAGACGTGGATTGGGTTTGAGTGTATCCATGACAGATGTGAGATTGTTAATTCATGGTTCAACTTAAGGTGGTTACTTTAACACAAATCTGGGTGGATTGGTTGGGGCACCCTGGAGCACCCAGTGGTTTGCCCGGGCACCTAGAGAACCCAGTGTTTGCCTAAGTGGATCCCGGAGGACCCGTGTGATCACCCTATGGAATGCCACCCAGGCTCAAAGGGATCATAAGATTATTCATGCTAGAAACTTCAGTGTGCAGCCACAAGCTATTATGGGATCTAGCATAATTAAGTAAGTTGCGTGAAGCTCTTGAAGAGGTAGACTAGTAGATGTAGTGGGATGTAGGTGGTATAGTCTATCCGGAGTAGACAGTTAATGCTTCTGAAAGACTGTGTCTCGGTCATCCGTTTCTCAAACACCCTGTAGTGCGAGAAATCCAACGGAGGAGATCAAGTCTTGTAGGGAAAAGTGTGTAAACCTCTGCAGAGTGTATAAACTAATCATAATTAGTCGTGTCCCCGGTTATGGACATCTTGAGTCTCTGGTACTTGGATTATCATATTGATCTCATCACGTTACTTAAATAATTGTTGGGTCATTGATGTTAATTTGGGATTGAGTTCGAGGAACCTTCTTAATATTTTTCAACCAACTTTGTAGTTAAATAGATTATATTCCTTTGCAGTAGGGAAAATTGGCTTTTCGCAAAAACATTATAACCATAGAGCTTTTCCACCAGCCATTTGTGCATGTAGTGATAGCTATTATTCATCATTATCCTATGGTGTGAATTTGCCAGTACATTCAATGCACCGACCCTTTGTGGCTGCAACGTCTCATGTTGAAGGATTCTTACGACGAGTAAGTGATACGTTAGGGTTATAATTTCTATACTCAACTTTGCCGTTGGTGTTGATGGGAATCCACAACCTTGTTGTTACTTCCGCTATTTTGGATTGAGGTAATAGTATTTACGATACTTTATACATGTGATTTACCTCTGTTATAAATACTCGAGTACTGTGTGTGTCAGCATACCGAAACAGGGATGACACTTAAGCACAGAGACTTGACCGTTTGAGGTCGAGTCGCTACAAGATGGTATCAGAGCACATGTTGACTGTAGGACATGACCCCTAGAAACTGGAAACCCATAGGAAAGATTTTCTCTATAACTTTCTTTTCAAAAAAGATCTTTTACCTCTCCTCTCTTCTAAGCTTATTCAAATATTCCCTTTAGTGAGACCATACCCCTTTCCCCTTTTGACCACACGAAGATTCGACTGATGAGACCACTCCAAGAAGTACAAGATATCGGACAACTGAGACCATTCGGAATGAAGAGGATTTTACCATACATTATAATAATGGAAACTGCAACGGTTGAAGACTCCGAAGACTAGGAGAATTTGAAGGCCCTGTAGAATTTCTAAATTTGTATAACCTAGGAAGGCACCCCTTATGGAACTTGGCAGACTATGGAAGCTATCAATACCCGAGATCAAGGTGTATTGGAGAAAGACCGGAACATGGAGAGTTAAAAGCACAAACTTTTGTCAAAAAAACCTAAGGCAGGAGATATCAATTATGAAATTAAAGCTCATGGAAATGACAAGAGCAGAAACACGGGTATCCATGATGTTACTACCCGCTTATACTATTGTCACCGGGCTGAGTTAACCATGCATTTCTTCGGAAGGATTGGATGGTAGAAGACTAATGGAGCACCTATCAGCAAAAGATGAAGTTTTAACCTTAGCAAGTGTATCACCAGGATCTGGAGTAGTACATCAAGAATTCTAAGATGGAGCTCCAGGAAGCCGTATTTGACAAGGAATCATTTCGCCAAGAACTTAGGACCCAGAAGATGAAAGTAGCCAAGCTGGATAAGCAAAACCTCAAGATACCGGAGATTCGTCAGGAACTGAAGGATAGTAGGACCATGGTTCATGCGAAGAATGTTGAAACCAGAAGTTTGGAACGCAACTCCAGAATATTAAAGGACGTCACTAGAGACTTCGCGTCAACAGGAATGATCTCGCAAAATAACTTGAGAACGACAAGCACGATCGAAAGAAGCCATCGGAGACATGAACAAGACTCGTAGAGCTTGATGACTTTGAAGATTTATTGACCTTTAGAAGACCCAACCCCTATTATATGCCTACGTTAGATGCGACGTTTGTGATCATTTGTTTGATGTTTTTCCGACAGCCACAGATAAATCTGTCTTTTCAAAACCATTGTTTGTATTGTGTGCATCCCTCTCCCTCTCTCTCATCTCACCCCAAAACCCATGGACCCAATAAAGGATGAATGGAGATGAACTCATATTTTCTGGACCGATGATTCAATTGGAGACAGACCGATGGATTCAGAACATGGAAGATCATATGAAGAATAACACTATAGCCGGAAAGGATATGGCCCAGCATGCTCTTCAGTGCTTTGAAAGAGGTGTTGTTACATGGTGGAGGATGTACCAAACCATGAATGTATGGCAAGGAGTAACCACTTGGAATGAATTTAAGTTGACTCTGCAAAGATCTCATCTTGTGTCCTAGAAGTTGAAGCCTTATGGAAAGGATATGAAGAAACCTTGTGCATGCAAGATTTGTGGAGAAATATGACACACCCATAAAGAACACAAGGATGAATGCCCTGATTGTGAAGGAAGTCACCTAGTTGAAGAATGCCCAACTAGGCAGATTACTTGTTTCTTCTGTGAAGGGACTACCCACTATCCCGCTCAGTGTCACATTTACCCCATGGTACGAAGAACCGTACAGGAGAAGAAAGAAGTAAAGAAAAGAGCCCTTATGGAAATTTTAGAAGAACCCGTGATGAAGGAAGATGTCGGGGACACACCCAAAGAAGAACCAATTAAACCCTGCACCAAGTCATGCTATTCATGTGGAGAAGGAGGACACATCTCCCAGAATTGTATGAATGGGGATCTAGTAGAATTCCCGACGGAGGAAGTAGAGTATGACCCACAAGAAATAGAAGTCATGATTGGCATGGAAAGGTCCAGGAAGAGAAGTAGATTGGATTCCAGGAAGGACCCGAGTCATATCACCTGTTAAAGGTGCAAGGAGTCATGGCACTACCTCAACACTTGCCCAAAAAGGAAACCTCGAGACTTGTCAGAAGTAATATGTTTTCGTTGTAATGGAGCAAGGTATTTTGCCAGAGAATGCCCCAAGGAGAAGGAGACTTGTGATAATTAGTGGTGTCTATGAGAAGTATAGTAGTAGTAGTGAGAAAATTTTCCTTTATATTGAGGTGTTGAGTTGAGGCATGTAATGGAAGTGTGGGAGATTGTAAAAATTTGAGAATCAATAAAGTTAGTATCGTGGGTACTATTTGGATTTTATGAGTTGTTACTCTATGAAGAAGGATTTTGACCGTTTTTTGAGGATATGAGAAATATGGTCTGTGGATGAGTTTGTGCATTTCAAGGGTGGTAGTAACTGTGAGGACCCTTGACCCATGGAGAGGATAATGATATTCCCCGAAGTGGACTTTGGACAAAATAAGTAAGAGTTTTAAATCGATATGTGGGATACCCCAAGAATATGAGGGGATGAAGTATTATTGGATATGGAGGAGGTAATGTTGGTAATAAGGAGCAGTTGTAACTCCATGATGAGCCTGAGTAATCACGTCTTAGTTTGGTGCCAATAGAAGGAACAAAGACAATACAATTGGACGGATTTTAAGTATGCTAGGAAGCTGGAAGTTGGATGTTGGATTGAAGATCAGTTGCCCCGAGGATGAGTTCAAGGTGTACAAGTCATGAGATGGGCCATCACCCACAGGCCCCAGGACCTGCCAAGAAGCAAGCACACTCTTGCTGAAGGAAAAACCCTGAAAGAAGTTACGATTTTATTCGATAGACGATTTTATAGGAGTAACGCAAAACCTGAGAGTTGTGAAGAAACGATAGATGTTTGTTTGGCTTGGAGAATCAATGGATTATTCCGAACGCAGTTCATGGACAAGAGAAATTCTGCAATGCTTGTGAGGATGACCGGGTATTAGGATGCGAGATTCGCTAAACTGTATACAAAGTAATGATTTGTGTGCGGGATGGATTGATCACCATACCGACTTACTCTTATTATTCGCCTTGCTATATGGGATGGTAAATCTGAGTGACTTACCTATAGAAGAGAGACGACGATATTAAACCTTGTTGAAACCTTAGAATGGTATAGCAATTTTTCCCTTCTACAAGGCAGTTGTTGCCAACCGTAGGATATACGGTGAGGTTCAACCCAGACCCATTTCCTGCAAGAGAAACCATAAATGGATGACCACCATGAGATACCGGTAGTTGTTTAGTATTGGCGCCAGACCCGTCAACTACAAAGACACAGTCACAAAAGAACCTTACCAAGAGGAAAGGGCAGAAGTATTGAGGGAAAGGTTAAGCCACTACCAGAAGTGCCTAGAGAAAGAATTTTCACGAGGATCTGAGAAGACCGACATTGTTAACAATATGGATGAAGTATATGAATTTTGATGGAACCGTAACCATGCTTCTAAGGGTGGTAGCACCCCAGACCCCTTCCCGCGACAAGTGATGGATTTTGAGGAGACCCCCAAACCCTAACATATTTCTTTCTAGCCTCTCCGAATCTCGAGGACGAGATTCATTTTAAGGGTGGTAGGTTTGTAACATCCCAAAATTCTAAATTTTGGAATGTTATAGATATATTTGATTGATTGTTTGATTGTTGTGTGATTGATTGACTGAAAGTGAGTGAAATTTGAAAATTCTGAAAGTTAAATGAGAGGGAATAAAAGGACTTTCCCAAACTTTCATTTTGCATTTTGATCTACATGAATTCAAATTCTTTTCATCGCCAAACCCTGGAGAGAAGATGACATGACTTCTTCCATTTATTTAAATGACAAGGGTTTTTGAAAACATTTGAATTTCATTTGAAAATATTTCAAATTCAAAAACATTAAGCAACTCAATGATTTTCACGAGATAAGATAATATGACTTTTTCAAAATATATGAAATATGAGTTGGAAGTTTTAAAAGTATTAAATTCAAAGTCCTTTTGAAATTATTTTTCATTTGGAGTTATTTGGATTTTTCAAAAAAAATTCCAAAATAAAAATATATGGAAAATAGGACAACATGATTCCCTACATCAAAAAATTGGAGAAAATAAATTTGAATTAATTTTGGTATTTTCAAAAATGATGTTTACTGGATTTTACTAGAGCAGTAGCACTCTTTACTTTATTTGAATTTTTGTGGATTTTATCTGACACTATAAAAATATTCACGTTGTAGAAAATCTTTTTCTGAAAATTTCGATATATAATAAGCCTATATATAATTTCGGTTTTCCTTCTGTTTCTATGAAAAAAATAACTGTACATGCGGCACATAGTTATTTACCGCCCACACACGTAGCATAGTGGCAGCGGGCACCTCGTTTTTTTCTCTCTCCTAAATGGGCCAGGCCCAGCCAGTCTTTTTACATTTTTTTTACTTAGGCCGATTTTTGATTAAAAAAAACTACAGCCCTTGTACGCATGCGGCTTCAAGCCCATGCGGTTCTCCTCTGTTTCGTTTAATTACGTCTACGTTTAGTCCACATTGCTTAGCCTTTGATCCCTAAACCTTTTTTCCACCTATAAATATAGACCCATATAGCCTCCAAAAAGCATCCGATTTGAGTTAAATCAATATTTTGGTTTGACTAGATTTAAGAAAAATATTTTTTTCTCCTCTTCGGCACGATTTCTCGAAGTTGTCTTCTCTCTCCGAAATCGTATTTTCTCTACCTTATAAAGGTATCTTTCTTTGTTTTTTTTCTTTTTTATACTTCCGTAGTTTATTATTTTCTAGACTAGTACGATAAAATAATTAGATTACCAATTAGTCTCTCTATTTGTACATTAGACCTAAAAATTTTTTAGCCGTAGCTATTTTTTGTCCGTAAAACAGTTTGGCCCTGATTTTTCAAATAGCCATAACTTTTTACTCGTTCATCCAAATTAGATGAAACCAACGCCCACTTCTTCATTACGATCTCCTCTATCCAGTAAAACAACTTAAACTTGTTTTTGAAAGTTCTAAAATTTGAATTCAAACAGATTTGTATTCAAACTTCTTTTATGCATAACTTGAGTTTTGTAACTCCGATTTAGTTGATTCTTTTTGCAAATCGAAGCCCTTGACTTAAACTTTCTAATAAGGCCAAATTCACATAATTTTGGTACTGTTAGAAATTGTTTTATGTTGCAAGAGTTATTTGTTGGTTTTGATGTTTTTTGAACTGTCTTCTTTGTTCTTGCCGATCTTTTGAGTGATTGCTTATGTGTGGTTACTATTGCTTGCTCACGATAGATTGAACGGAGTGTGACGAGTAAAACTATCAAGAGTTATGCGTGTGAATCATCTTCATCAACAATACAAGGAAAGTTCACACTTTGATCATATCACTTTCATACCCAGTTTTTATGCATTACTTTCACTCTCAAACATTGCATGAGTATGATTGATAACATGTGGGTATTGGGAAGTAGTTGATGAGGTAGGAACCTATTGCCCTGCATTCAAACCTTGGGAGTTACTTCTACATTATGCTTATATTGCCATGCTATGCTCGTAGACGTGGATTGGGTTTGAGTGTATCCATGACAGATGTGAGATTGTTAATTAATGGTTCAACTTAAGGTGGTTACTTTAATACACATCTGGGTGGATTGGTTGGGGCACCCTAGAGCACCCAGTGGTTTGCCCGTGCAACTAGAGAACCCAGTGTTTTCCCAAGGGGATCCCGGAGGACCCGTGTGATCACCCTATGAAATGTCACTCAAGCTCAAAGGGATCATAAGATTATTCATGCTAGAAACTTCCGTGTGCAGCCACAAGCTATTATGGTCTCTAGCATAGTTGAGTAAGTTGCGTGAAGCTCTTGAAGAGGTAGACTAGTAGATGTAGTGGGTTGTAGGTGGTATAGTCTATTCGGAGTAGAGAGTTAATGCTTCTGAAAGACTGTGTCTCGGTCATCCATTTCTCAAACACCCTGTAGTGCAAGAAATCCAACGGAGGAGATCGAGTCTTGTGGGGAAAAGTGCGCAAACCTCTGCAGAGTGTATAAACTAATCATGATTGGCCGTGTCCCCGGTTATGGACATCTTGAGTCTCTGGTACTTGGATTATCATATTGATCTCATCACGTTACTTAAATAATTTGTTGGGTCATTGATGATAATTTGGGATTGAGTTGGAGGAACCTTCTCAATTTTTTTCAACCAACTTTGTAGTTAAATAAATTATATTCCTTTACAGTAGGGAAAAATTGGCTTTTCGCCAAAACATTATAACCATAGAGCTTTTCCACCAGCAATATATGCATGTAGTGATAGCTATTATTCATCATTATCCTATGGTGTGAATTTGCTAGTACATTCAATGTACTGACCCTTTGTGGTTGCAACGTCTCATGTTGCATGATTCTTACGACGAGTAAGTGATACGTTAGGGTTACGATTTCTACACTCAACTTTGTCGTTGGTGTTGATGGGAATCCACAACCTTGTTGTTACTTCCGCTATTTTGGATTGAGGTAATAGTATAGTATTTACGTTACTTTATACATGTGATTTACCTCTGTTATAAATCCTCGAGACTGTGTGTGTCAGCATACCAATCCAGGGATGACACTTAAGCACAGAGACTTGACCGTCTGAGGTCGGGTCGCTTCAAGATGGTATCAGAGCACATGTTGACTATAGGACATGACCCCTAGAAACTGGCAAACCCATAGGAAAGATTTTCTCTATGACTTTATTTTCAAAAAAGATCTTTTACCTCTCCTCTCTTCTAAGCTTATTCAAATATTCCCTTTAGTGAGACCACACCCCTTTCCCCTTTTGACCACAGGAAGATTCAACTGATGAGACCACTCCAAGAAGTACAAGATATCGGACAACTGAAACCATTCAGAATGAAGAGGATTTTACCATACATTATAATAATGGAAACTGCAACGGTTGAAGACTCCGAAGACTAGGAGAATTTGAAGGCCCTGTAGAATTTCTAGATTTGTATGACCTAGGAAGGCACCCCTTACGGAACTTGGCAGACTATGGAAGATGTCAATACCCGAGATCAAGGTGTATTGGAGAAAGACCGGAACATTGAGAGTTAAAAGCTCAAAGTTTTGTCAAAAAAAACCTAAGGCAGGAGATATCAATTATGGAATGAAAGCTCATGGAAATGACAAGAGCAGAAACACGGTTATCCATGATGTTATTGCCCGCTTATACTATTGTCACCGGGCTGAGTTAAGCATGCATTTCTTCAGAAGGATTGGATGGGAGAAGGCTGACGGAGCACATATCAGCAAAAGATGAAGTTTTAACCTTAGCCGGTGTATCACCAGGATCTGGAGTAGTACATCAAGAATTCTAAGATGGATCTCCAGGAAGCCGTATTTGACAAGGAAGCATTTCGTGAAGAACTTAGGACCCAGAAGATGAAAGTAGCCAAGCTAGATAAGCAAAACCTCGAGATACCGGAGATTCGTCAGGAACTGAAGGACAGTAGCACCATGGATCATGCGAAGGATGTTGAAACCAGAAGTTTGGAACGCAACTCCATAATATTAAAGGACGTCACGAGAGACTTCGCGTCAACAGGAATGATCTGGCAAAATAACTTGAGAATGACAAGCACGATCGAAAGAAGCCATAGGAGACATGAACAAGACTCGTAGAGCTTGATGACTTTGAAGATTTATTGACCTTTAGAAGACCCAACGCCTGTTATATGCCTACGTTAGATGCGACATTTGTGAGCTGTCATTGTTTGATGTTTTCCAACAGCCAGGGATAAAATCTGTCTTTTCAAAACCATTGTTTGTATTGTGTGCATCCCTCTCCCTCTCTCTCATCTCACCCCAAAACCCATGGACCCAATAGAGGATGAATGGAGATGAACTCATATTTTCTGGACCAATGATTCAATTGGAGACAGACTGATGGATTCAGAACATTGAAGATCATATGAAGAATAACACTATAGCCGGAAAGGATATGGCCCAACATGCTCTTCAGTGCTTTGAAAGAGGTGCTGCTACTTGGTGGAGGATGTACCAAACCATGAATGGATGGCAATGAGTAACCACTTGGAAAGAATTTAAGTTGACTCTGCAAAGATCTCATCTTGCGTCCCAGAAGTTGAAGCCTTATGGAAAGGATATGAAGAAACCTTATGCATGCAAGATTTGTGGAGAAATAGGACACACCCATAAAGAACACAAGGATGAATGCCCCAACTGTGAAGGAAGTCACCCAGTTGAAGAATGCCCAACTAGGCAGATTACTTGTTTCTTCTGTGAAGGGACTACCCACTATCCCACTCAGTGTCACATTTACCCCATGGTACGAAGAACCGTACAGGAGAAGAAAGAAGTAAAGAAAGGAGCCCTTATGGAAATTTTAGAAGAACCCGTGGTGACGGAAGATGTCGGGGACATACCCAAAGAAGAACCAATTAAACCCTGCACCAAGTCATGCTATTCATGTGGAGAAGGAGGACACATCTCCCAGAATTGTATGAATGGGGATCTAGTAGAATTCTCGATGGAGGAAGTAGAGTATGACCCACAAGAAATAGAAGTCATGATTGGCATGGAAAGGTCCAGGAAGAGAAGTAGATTGGATTCCAGGAAGGACCTGATTCATATCACCTCTTACATGTGCAAGGAGTCAGGGCACTACCTCAGCAGTTGCTTAAAAAGGAAACCTCGAGACTTGTCAGAAGTAATATGTTTTCATTGTAATGGAGCAGGGCATTTTGCCAGAGAATTCCCCAAGGAGAAGGAGACTTGTGATAATTAGTGGTGTCTGTGAGAAGTATAGTAGTAGTAGTGAGAAAATTTTCCTTTATATTGAGGTGTTGAGTTGAGGAATGTAATGGAAGTGTGAGAGATTGTAATACTTTGAGAATCAATAAAGTTAGTATCGTGGGTACTATTTGGATTTTATGAGTTGTTACTCTATGAAGAAGGATTTTGACCGTTTTCGAGGATATGAGAAATATGGTCTATGGATGAGTTTGTTTACTTCAAGGGTGGTAGTAACTGTGAGGACCCTTGACCCCTGGAAAGGATAATGATATTCCCCGAAGTGGACTTTGGACAAAATAAGTAAGAGTTTTAAATCGATATGTGGGATACCCCAAGAATATGAGGGGATGAAGTATTATTGGATATGGAGGAGGTAATGTTGGTAATAAGGAGCAGTTGTAACTCCATGATGAGCCTGAGTAATCACGTCTTAGTTTGGTGCCAATAGAAGGAATAGAGACAATACAATTGGACGGATTTTAAGTATGCTAGGAAGCTGGAAGTTGGATGTTGGATTGAAGATCAGTTGCCTCGAGGATGAGTTCAAGGTGTACAAGTGATGAGATGGGCCATCACCCACAGGCCCCAGGACCTGCCAAGAAGCAAGCACACTCTTGCCGAAGGAAAAACCCTAGAAGAAATTACGATTTTATTCGATAGATGATTTTATAGGAGTAACGCAAAACCTGAGAGTTGTGAAAAAACGATAGATGTTTGTTTGGCTTGTAGAATCAATGGATTATTCCGAACGCAGTTCATGGACAAGAGAAATTCTGCAATGCTTGTGAGGATGACCGGGTGTTAGGATGCGAGATTCGCTAAACCGTATACAAAGTAATGATTTGGGTGCAGGATGGATTAATCACCATACCGACTTACTCTTATTATTCGCCTTGCTATATGGGATGGTAAATCTGAGTGACTTACCTATAGAAGAGAGACGACGATATTAAACCTTGTTTAAACCTTAGAATAGTATAGCAATTTTTCCCTTCTACAAGGCAATTGTTGCCAACCGTAGGATATACGGTGAGGTTCAACCCAGACCCATTTCCTGTAGGAGAACTATAAATGGATGACCACCATGAGATATCGGTAGTTGTTTAGTATTGGCGCCAGACCCGCCAGCTACAAAGACCCAGTCACAAAAGAACCTTACCAAGAGGAAAGGGCAGAAGTATTGAGGGGAAGGTTAAGCCACTACCGGAAGTGCCCGGAGAAAGAATTTTCTCGAGGATCTGAGAAGACCGACACTGTTAACAATATGGATGAAGTATATGAATTTTGATGGAACCGTAACCATGCTTCTAAGGGTGGTAGCACCCCAGACCCCCTCCTGCCACAATTGATGGATTTTGAGGAGACCCCCAAACCCTAACCTATTTCTTTCTAGGCTCTCCGAATCTCGAGGACGAGATTCATTTTAAGGGTGGTAGGTTTGTAACATCCCAAAATTCTAAATTTTGGAATGTTATAGATATATTTGATTGATTGTTTCATTGATGTGTGATTGATTGACTGAAAGTGAGTGAAATTTGAAAAATTTGAAAGTTAAATGAGAGGGAATAAAAGGACTTTCCCAAACTTTCATTTTGCATTTTGATCTCCATGAATTCAAATTCTTTTCATCGCCAAACTGTGGAGAGAAGATGACATGACTTCTTCCATTTATTTAAATGACAAGGGTTTTTGAAAACAATTGAATTTCATTTGAAAATATTTCAAATTCAGAAACTTTAAGCAACTCAATGATTTTCATGAGAGAAGATAATATGACTTCTTCAAAATATATGAAATATGAGTTGGAAGTTTTAAAAGAATTAAATTCAAAGTCCTTTTGAAATTATTTTCCATTTGGAGTTATTTGGATTTTGTTCAAATTATTTTTTCCAAAATAAAAATATATGGAAAATAGGGTAACATGATTCCCTACATCAGAAAATTGGAGATAAATAAATTTGAATTAATTTTGGTATTCTTTTTAAAATGATGTATACTGGATTTTACTAGAGCAGTAGCACTCTTTACTTTATTTGTATTTTTGTGGATTTTATCAGACACTATAAAAATGTTCATGTTGTAGAAAATCTTTTTCTGAAAATTTTGATATATAATATGCCTATATATAAATTTATTTTATTTTCATTATTCAGTTTTCCTTCTGTTTCTATTAAAAAAATAACTGTACATGCGGCCTAGAGTTATTTACCGCCCACAGGCGTAGCATAGTGGCAGCGGGCGCCTCATTTTTTTTCTCTCTCCTAAATGGGCCAGGCCCAGCCAGCCTTTTTATACTTTTTACTTAGGCCAATTTTTGTTAAAAAAGAAACTGCAGCCTGTGTACGCGTGCGGCGGCCGAAAGCTTCAAGCCCATGCGGTTCTCCTCTGTTTCGTTTAATTACGTCTACATTTAGTCCCATATTGCTTAGCTTTTGATCCCTAAACCTCTTTTTTACCTATAAATATAGAGCCATAAAGCTTCCAAAAATCATTCGATTCGAGTTAAATCAATATTTTGGTTTGACTAGATTTAATAAAAATATTTTTTTATCCTCTCTAGCGCGACTTCTGAAAATTGTATTCTCGCTCCGAAATCATATTTTCTCTACCTTATAGTGGTATCTTCCTTTGTTTTTTTCCTTTTTTATACTTCCGTAGTTTATTATTTTCTAGACTAGTACGATAAAATAATTAGATTACCAATTAGTCTCTATATTTATACATTAAACCTAAAATTCTTTTAGCCGTAGCTATTTTTTTCTGTAAAACAGCTTGGTCCTAATTTTTCAAATAGCCATAAGTTTTTACTCGTTTATCCAAATTAGATGAAACTAACGCCTACTGCTTCGTTACGATCTCCTCTATCCGGTAAAACAACTTAGGCATGTTTTTGAAAGTTTTAAAATTTGAATTCAAACAGATTTGTATTCAAACTTCTTTTGTTCATAACTTGAGTTTTATTACTCCGATTTAGTTGATTCTTTTTGCAATTTGAAGCTCTTGACTTAAACTTTCTGATAAGGCCAAATTCACATAATTTTGGTACTGTCATAAATTGTTTTATGTTTCAAGAGTTATTTGTTGGTTTTGATGTTTTCCGAACTGTCTTCTTCGTTCTTCCCGATCTTTTGAGTGATTGCTTACGTGTGGTTACTATTGCTTGCTCACGATAGATTGAACGGAGTGTGACGAGTAGAACTATCAAGAGTTATGAGTGTGAATCATCTTCATCAACAGTACAAGGCAAGTTCACACTTTGATCATATCCCTTTCATACCCAGTTTTTATGCATTAGTTTCACCCTCAAACATTGCATGAGTAGGATTGATAACATGTGGGTATTGGGAAGTAGTTGATGATGTAGGAATCTATTGCCCTGCATTCAAACCTTGAGAGTTACTTCTAAGTTATGCTTATATTGCCATGCTATGCTCGTAGACGTGGATTAGGTTTGAGTGTATCCATGACAGATGTGAGATTGTTAATTAATGGTTCAACTTAAGGTGGTTACTTTAATACACATCTGGGTGGATTGGTTGGGGCACCCTGGAGCACCCAGTGGTTTGCCCGGGCACCTGGAGAACCCAGTGTTTGCCCAAGGGGATCCCGGAGGACCCGTGTGATCATCCTATGGAATGCCACCCAGGCTCAAAGGGATCATAAGATTATTCATGCTAGAAACTTCCGTGTGCAGCCACAAGCTATTATGGGCTCTAGCATAGTTGAGTAAGTTGCGTGAAGCTCTTGAAGAGGTAGACTAGCAGATGTAGTGGGTTGTAGGTGGTATAGTCTATCCGTAATAGAGAGTTAATGCTTCTGAAAGACTGTGTCTCGGTCATCCGTTTCTCAAACACCCTGTAGTGCGAGAAATCCAATGGAGGAGATCGAGTCTTGTGGGGAAAAGTGCGCAAACCTCTGCAGAGTGTATAAACTAATCATGATTAGCCGTGTCCCTGGCTATGGACATCTTGAGTCTCTGGTACTTGGATTATCATATTGATCTCATCACGTTACTTAAATAACTTGTTGGGTTATTGATGTTAATTTGGGATTGAGTTGGAGGAACCTTCTCAATATTTTTCAACCAACTTTGTAGTTAAATAAATTATATTCCTTTGCAGTAGGGAAAAATTGGCTTTTCACAAAAACATTATAACCATAGAGCTTTTCCACCAGCCATATATGCATGTAGTGATAGCTATTATTCATCATTATCCTATGATGTGAATTTGCCAGTACATTCAATGTACTGACCCTTTGTGGCTGCAACATCTCATGTTGCAGGATTCTTACGACGAGTAAGTGATACGTTAGGGTTACGATTTCTACACTCAACTTTGCTGTTGGTGTTGATGGGAATCCACAACCTTGTTGTTACTTCCGCTATTTTGGATTGAGGTAATAGTATTTACGTTACTTTATACATGTGATTTATCTCTGTTATAAATCCGCGAGTGCTCTGTGTGTCAACATACCGATCTAGGGATGACACTTAAGCACAGAGACTTGACCGTTTGAGGTCGGGTCGCTACACCTAGAAAGAAAATTAAATTACCATATGAATCTATTATGAGATCCACTTATGGATTGCCTACCAAATATGGCAATACCTAGATCTATCCTTACTTTTATGCCTAGCTAGGGGCGTTAAACGATAGCGCTTGTTGGGAGGCAACCCAATTTTATTTTTATTTCTTGATTTTTGCTCCTGTTTAGTAATAAATAATTTATCTATCCTCTATTTTGGTTGTGTTTTTTGTGTTTAATTAGTGTTTGTGCCAAGTAGAACCGCTGGGAAGACTTGGGGAAAGTCTTTTTAATCTTGCTGTAAAAAACCGAAACTTTAGCGCTCACGAGAACTTCTACCATTTTTATTTGGAAAGTGCTATTTAGTTAATTATTTTTGCAGACGATTAATAGATAAATTCCTCACGTCCAGCAATTTATTTTAGAATTTTTGGGGTTCCAGAACTTGCGTTAGCTGCAGATTACTACAGACTTTTCTGTTTTTGACAGATTCTGTTTTCCGTGTGTTGTTTGCTTATTTTGAAGAATCTATGGCTAGTAAAATAGTTTATAAACCATAAAGAAGTTGGAATACAGTAGGTTTAACACCAATATAAATAAAGAATGAGTTCATTACAATACCTTAAAGTGATGTTTTGTTTTCTTTCGCTAACGGAGCTCACGAGATTTTCTACTTTAAGTTTTGTGTTGTGAAGTTTTCAAGTTTTTGGGTGAAGATTTGATGGATTATGGAACAAGGAGTGGCAAGAGCCTAAGCTTGGGGATGCCCATGGCACCCCCAAGATAATCTAAGGACACCTAAAATCCAAAGCTTGGGGATGCCCCGGAAGGCATCCCCTCTTTCGTCTACTTCTATCGGTAACTTTACTTGGAGCTATATTTTTATTCACCACATGATATGTGTTTTGCTTGGAGCATCTTGTATTATTTGAGTCTTTATTTGTTAGTTTTCCACAATCATCCTTTCTGCACACACCTTTTTGAGAGAGACACTCATGATTCGGAAATTGTTAGAATACTCTGTGTGCTTCACTTATATCTTTTGAGTTATATAGTTTTTGCTCTAGTGCTTCACTTATATTTTTAGAGCATGTTGATAGATTTATTTTATAGAAACCATTGTTCTCTCATGCTTCACTTAGATTACTTTGAGAGTCCTAAAAACAGCATGGTAATTTGCTTTAATTATTTTAGGCATTCAAGATTAATAATAAAATTTTCTTATGAGTGTGTTGAATACTATGAGAAGTTTGAAACTTGATAATTCTTTTGAGATATGGAGATGGTGATATTAGAGTCATGCTAGTTGAGTAGTTGTGAATTTGAGAAATGCTTGTGTTGAAGTTTGTGATTCCCCTAGCATGCACGTATAGTGAACCGTTATGTTAAGAAGTCGGAGCATGATGTAATTATTGATTGTCCTCCTTATGGGTGGCGGTCGAGGACGATCGATGGTCTTTTCCTACCAATCTATCCCCCTAGGAGCATGCGCGTAGTACTTTGCTTCGGTAACTAATAGATTTTTGCAATAAGTATGTGAGTTCTTTATGACTAATGTGAGTCCATGGATTATACGCACTCTCACCCTTCCACCATTGCTAGCCTCTCTAATACCGCGCACCTTTCATCGGTATCATACAACCACCATATACCTACCTCAAAACAGCCACCATACCTACCTATGATGGCATTTCCATAGCCATTCCGAGATATATTGCCAAGCAACTTTCCACCATTCCATTTACTATGACACGCTCCATCATTGTCATATTGCTTTGCATGATCATGTGGTTGACATTTTAGTTGTGGCAAAGCCACCGTTCATAATTCTTTCATATAAGTCACTCAATGCATCATTGCTGTCCCGGTACACCGCCGGAGGCATTCATATAGAGTCATACTTTGTTCTAGTATCGAGTTGTAATCATTGAGTTGTAAATAAATAGAAGTGTGATGATCATCATTCATAGAGTATTGTCCCAATAAAAACAGAAAATAAAAAGGGGCAATACTACTATCCTTTTTTTCCACACTTGTGCTTCAAAGTAGCACCATGATCTTCATAATAGAGAGTCTCCTATGTTATCACTTTCATATACTAGTGGGAATTTTTCATTATAGAACTTGGCTTGTATATTCCAATGATGGGCTTCCTCTAAATGCTCTAGGTCTTCGTGAGCAAGCAAGTTGGATGCACAGCCACTTAGTTTCTTTTTGTTGAGCTTTCATATACTTATAGCTCTAGTGCATCCGTTGCATGGCAATCCCTACTCAATCATATTGATATCTATTGATGGGCATCTCCATAGCCCGTTGATACGCCTAGTTGATGTGAGACTATCTTCTCCCTTTTTGTCTTCTCCACAACCACCATTCTATTCCACCTATAGTGCTATGTCCATGGCTCACGCTCATGTATTGCGCGAAGATTGAAAAAGTTTGAGAACATTAAAAGTATGAAACAATTTCTTGGCTTGTCATCAGGGTTGTGCATGATTTCAATACTTTGTGTGGTGAAGATGGAGCATAGGCAGACTATATGATTTTGTAGGGATAACTTTCTTTGGCCATGTTATTTTGAAGAGACATAATTGCTTAGTTAGTATGCTTGAAGTATTATTATTTCTATGTCAATATTAAACTTTTGTCTTGAATCTTTCGGATGTGAATATTCATACCACAATTCAGAGAATTACATTGAAATTATGCCAAGTAGCATTCCACATCAAAAATTCTGTTTTTATCATTTACCTACTCGTGGACGAGCAGGAATTAAGCTTGGGGATGCTTGATACGTCTCCAATGTATCTATAATTTTTGATTGTTCCATGCTATATTATATTCTGTTTTGGACATTATTGGGCTTTGTTATACACTTTTATATTATTTTTGGGACTAACCTACTAACCGGAGGCTCAGCCCAGAATTGCTGTTTTTTTTTTCCTATTTTAGGGTTTCGCAGAAAAAGAATATCAAACGGAGTCCAAATGGAATGAAACCTTCGGGATCGTGATTTTCGGAACGAACATGATCCAGAGGACTTGGACCCTACGTCAAGCAATCAACGAGGAAGGCACGGGGTAGGGGGCGCGCCTACCCCCCAGGCACGCCCTCCACCCTCGTGGGCCCCCTGTTGCTCCACCGACGTACTCCTTCCTCCTATATATACCTACGTACCCCCAAACTACCAGATACGGAGCCAAAACCCTAATTCAACCGCCGTAACTTTCTGTATCCACGAGATCCCATCTTGGGGCCTTTTCGGAGCTCCGCCCGAGGGGGCATCGATCACGGAGGGCTTCTACATCAACACCATAGCCCTTCCGATGAAGTGTGAGTGGTTTACTTCAGACCTTCGGGTCCATAGTTATTAGCTAGATGGCTTCTTCTCTCTTTTTGGATCTCAATACAATGTTCTCCCCCTCTCTTGTGGAGATCTATTCGATGTAATCTTCTTTTGTTGTGTGTTTGTTGAGACCGATGAATTGTGGGTTTATGATCAAGTTTATCTATGAACAATATTTGAATCTTCTCTGAATTCTTTTATGTATGATTGGTTATCTTTGCAAGTCTCTTCGAATTATCAGTTTGGTTTGGCCTACTAGATTGATCTTTCTTGCAATGGGAGAAGTGCTTTGCTTTGGGTTCAATCTTGCAGTGTCCTTTCCTAGTGACAGTAGGGGCAGCAAGGCACGTATTGTATTGTTTCCATCGAGGATAACAAGATGGGGTTTATATCATATTGCATGAGTTTATCCCTCTACATCATGTCATCTTGCTTAAAGCCTTACTCTGTTCTCTTGAACTTAATACTCTAGATGCCTGCTGGATAGCGGTCGATGTGTGGAGTAATAGTAGTAGATGTAGGCAGGAGTCGGTCTACTTGTCTCGGACGTGATGCCTATATACATGATCATACCTAGATATTCTCATAACTATGCTCAATTCTGTCAATTGCTCAACAGTAATTTGTTCACCCACCGTAAATACTTATGCTCTTGAGAGAAGCCACTAGTGAAACCTATGGCCCCCGGGTCTATCTTCCATCATATTAATCTTCCAACACTTAGTTATTTTTATTGCCTTTTATTTTATTTTGCATCTTTATCATAAAAATACCAAAAATCTTATCATATCTATCGGATCTCACTCTCGTAAGTGACCGTGTAGGGATTGACAACCCCTTATCACGTTGGTTGCGAGGATTTATTTGTTTGTGTAGGTGCGAGGGACTCGTGTGTGGCCTCCTACTGGATTGATACCTTGGTCCTCAAAAACTGAGGGAAATACTTACGCTACTTTGATGCATCACCCTTTCCTCTTCAAGGGAAAACCAACGCAAGTGCTCAAGAGGTAGCAGCCTTTTACGTGCCGTAGGATCCATGGGCCTTCTACAGGGCGTATCATCATTTCGCCAATCATGGGCCGTAATATTCATGGACATTAACGGGCCGTTTATTGGCCGTATTTGATAACTCTATGAAAGTAGCCCAACGGGTTTTTTTCGATATGAAAATGGCCCAACGTATTAACGGGCCACAAATGGGCCGACTGTAACCACGGGCTGAATTTGGCCCACAAGCAAAAAATGACAGTAACGGGTCATAAGTAACCGAATGCTGGAAATGAGTGTCGGTGTCAAAACTGGCGGATCTCGGGTAGGGGTCCCGAACTGTGCGTCTAGGATCGATGGTAACAGGAGACAGGGGACAAGATGTTTACCCAGGTTCGGGCCCTCTCTATGGAGGTAATACCCTACGTCCTACTTGATTGATATTGATGAATATGACTGTTACAAGAGTTGATCTACCGCGAGATCATGATGGCTAAACCCTAGAAGCCTAGCCTATATGACTATGGTCATGAATATATCCTTTCCGGACTAACCCCTCTGGTTTATATAGACACCGGGGGGATCTAGGGTTTACATAGAGTCGGTTACATGGGAAGGAATATTCATAGTCGGTCGCCAAGCTTGCCTTCCACGCCAAGGAAAGTCCAATCCGGACACAGGTACAGTCTTGGGACTTCATGTTCCCATCAGTCCGGCCCATGGATAACAGGCCGGACGCCCGAGGACCCCTTAGTCCAGGACTCCCTCAGTAGCCCCTGAACCTGGCTTCAATGATGAGGAGTCCGGCGCGCAGATTGTCTTAGGCATTGCAAGGCGGGTTCCCCCTTTCTAACTCCTAGTTGATCTTCAGATGTAATGATTGTATCCGCACTTGTATGCACAACCGTAGAGGATATAATATTTCATGGGTTCAACCCACCGACCACTTTTTGGTAATACGACACCACGCCTGCCCGGCCTTTGCTTGTGAACCGTTTTAGCCATCCCGTCGCCCCACGTCCCAGGACGTGGCCTTATTGGCGCATCTTATCCAAACGGAGATCATGCCTCCCTTTTTTAAGGGATTCCTGTCGACCCGAACATGGGTAACCCAACCGTCGCTTGGGTAAAACTCCTTGGAAACAAGCAAGTTTTTGAGGACCGAGAGAAGACGTTTGATATTTGCAGCCTTTATATAGGGGTACAGACCCGTCTTTTTCTTCCATGCTTGCCTCTTCCTCAACCCCTGCTACCCCGAGTTCCAACACCTGGGTTTCGATCGCCACCGGCCCCAATCATGTCCGGATCTAGCCATCGAGGCCGGTGGGTAGCTTCTTATATTATGGAGGAAGATATTGCAAAGCTTCAAGCGGCGAGGTACCTGACCGCTGAAATCCATCATAGGCTTCCTGCCGAGGGGCAGGTTATTCCCACCCCCAGATCCGGCGAGAGGGTCGTGTTCGTGTCCCACTTCCTCCGCGGGTTGGGGTTTGCACTTAACCCCTTCGTCCAAGGGCTCATGTTCTATTACGGGCTAGACTTCCACGATTTGGCCCCGGACTCTATTCTTCATATTTCGACCTTTATTGTTACATGCGAAGCCCTCCTCCGGACTCCTCCGCACTTCAGCTTGTGGCTCAAGACCTTTGATGTAAAGCCGCGAGTGCTAGAGGGGGGCAGGCCGAGTGCGGCGGGACTACAGTGAGCAGGCTTGCTAGCGCCGTTTGGCTGAAAGGATCCTTCGCCAAATCTTCCGATCTGTGGTAGCAGGGGTGGTTCTATATCACCGAGCCCCGCAGCTCCAAGTGGGCGACTGCGCCCGCATTTCGACCAAGCCCTCCAACTCAACTTGCATCATGGATTAATAAGGGGCTAGATTGGGGATCAACGAATGATGTGCGAACTCTGCAAAGTCGCATCCGAAGCCCCATTGAGAGGGACATCGACATATCCAGCGTCGTTCATATAATGCTAGTTCACGGTACCCTGCCATGCCAGTGACGGCCTCTCCGCCTATGGGAGTTCAATCCAGAAGGGCTCTGGACACTTCAGAACTTCTTCGGCACAACGATCGAAGGAATGTGGAGATTAGTCTTCGGGAAATGAAGGCAATGGCCGGACACCACCGAAGATGTCGGCCTTGACTGTAACCATCCGGACACCCCAGTAAGTACTCGTTTACTGAATACTTCATAATCAGATACCAACAGTATCATCCTTTTTCAGGGCTGGATAAATAAGGTGGAATTGATTAGGTGTCCGGCTCCCCTTCCCGAGGACTCAGCTACTCCTGTGTTCACAAGGATGCTGGCGTCGGTGCCATACCAGGCACCAGTAGGGGAGGGCGAAAAGATCCAAGATGACCTTGGTTCCGAAGGTAAGTCGGACACTGAATCCGGAGAAATTGACCTTTCCTCGCCCGAAGACGGAGGCAGAAAAAGACCCAGTATCCCTTCTCCGAACAGGAGGAAAAGGGTTGCCTCCGAAGATGGGGAGGGGCGGTGTCCCAGGAAGGGCAAGATGCCACCGTCGACCGGCTTGGGTTTGGAAAGTGATGCAACTGAGCAGCTCCAACAAGGGGACAAGCCCTCGGCCGAACTGTAAGAGAATCCGGAGTACTTTGATAGCGTCCCGCTCCGTTATTGTTATCGAAGATACACGTAACGCATTTATGCATTTTTACAGGTCGGCACAGAATTTTTCGGGGCGATCCTTTTCTTCGGGGAGTCTCCTCCCGGAGATGATGGAGAGCGAGACGCCTCCTCCGACCTCCTCGCCCAATAAAGCAGATGACTCTGAAGTGTCATCATGGAGGGCCCATTTGGACCGGGGAACAGAAGAGGTAGTACCCAAAGGTGGATCTCCGACCATCCGGGATTCCGGGGCTGATGATAACCGAGGCCCCAGACTGTCTGGTTCACAACCGACATTGATTTTGAAGACGGGTGAGCCGATTCCTTCAAAGGATGATTGCGCTTTTGGGGCAGCCTCGGGGAACCCGGAGACTCCGGATATACTGCGGGACATGTTGCGGAAAGCATCTGTCTCGGGGGAATAGCGTACCTTGATGGGTACAGTGATTGAGAAGATTTTGTCTGCGAAGAGTGGATTAAATGAAGCCTTCATGAGCCTACTGAAGCTTCGAGGTTTGTAACCTAATGTTTTCAGCTATGTTTCACTTGCAAAGATGCGCCTGTGTATAGGTAGTATCCCCTGATACTCGGGTTGGCTTCCGCTGGGAAGCAAAACGGAGGATCAAAAAGGACCGTTTGAGGACTAACTTGATCAACTTTTAACACAGGCTTCTTCTCCCTTGGCCGCTTCCCGGACTATGGAAATTGTCGATTTGCAGCGGAAGCTTGATGTGGCAGGGGATGGTCTTGCTTTAATCAATATGCGTCTTGACGAGTCGCAAGGTATGTATTCGGGGCAATCCTCATACATTTTCATGGTATAAGCATGATGCTGAAATTTGGCTGCAGATGGTGTTGCCGCCGTTGAAGTTCTTCGAGCGGAGCTGGCTCGGGCCAAGGAGCAGGCCTAGCGTAGCAATGCTGCTACCGAAAAGGCATCGGCTGAATTAAAAGCCGAACGAGCTGCACGGCGCCAAGACGAGGAGAAGATATCCAGATGACGCTTGAGCTGGAGAATGCTATCGGCCGCTGTGATTTTCTGGAGAAGGAGAGTGAAGCCTTAAAGGCTGATCTGGAGAAGGCCTTACAAGAGGCGAGAGGAGCGCGGTCGGAATGTAGAGCGGCCCGTGAGGAGGTTCAACATGCGAGGGAGATTGCGGCTGGAAAGCCCTTTTTGCTGCAAACTGAGTTCGGTGACCCAAACTATGCCCAGCTCAACCAAGTATGGAGTTCTCCGGACGAGTTCTTGGACTTGCCGAAGAGTTCTACCGATGCGGCGCAATATTACCAAGTGCGGGATGGATATGCAACGGAGAAGCTTTTTTGGTCGCAGTTTGGCGCATCAAAGCGCCCTTTGTTGCTTAATGAACAGATCTCCCAATGGGCCGAACTTCTTAGGATGTCCGGCGCAGCCATGAAGGACGTCGTAGTCCGGTTGTGGCCAACCGAGCCTGTTTCGAATAGCTATTTCGGTTTAGTGCAAAGGCTTGTTGACGTGGTGCCGCGTATCGACGCTGTGAAGCGGTCAACATGCATTGAGGGTGCATGGATGGCTTTTGCCCGAGTCAAGATGTTCTGGGGGAAGATGAAGGCCATCGATGTTGCGACGAAGGGTCCACCCAAAGGCAAGGACCGTCCGGAACCGAAGCATTATTTTGAAGACGTCTTAGAGGCCGCCCGCTTTGTAGAGGGTCAGTGCTCAAAAGACATAATGTTTGAGTGAGGTGTATGAAAATTGTAAAAAACAATTTTATAGTTAATCTATTTATGTTTTGCTTGAAAGCTTGAATTCCTCCCGTGCGGCCGTTTTGATATAATCTGAAAGTTTTCTAGTCGTCGGCTTCCGCCCCCTCGTAGGAAGTACGGGGGTGTTCGGAAAAGCATTTAGTCACTCTTTATCCAACGTCTTGGTCCATGAAGGAGGTGATAATGCGGCGAACCAGGCAATCGGACTATAAGGCGTTAACACTTTCACTTAGCCATAGGAGTTTTATGGTGGAGCTACGACATAGCCCCTGGTACGTATGCGGCGTATGGTGCCTTACATATTTGATCTGAAAAAGATCCCTCGTGTGACACGGAGAATCGCTAAAGATTCCAATAAGTCGTCAAGTGGTTGACCATCTCTCGCCGCATCATGACAGTCAGTTTCCGGCTTTCTCTACTAAGGTGCTCGTCCGGTTTAGACCAGGGCACAATCACAGTAGTTCTCCCTTTAGTACCCTAGCCGATAGAGCGGAACATAGGGTAGCAAGCACAGGAGCCGGGCAACCCAACTATTGGCCCAAGAAAATGATTCGGAGCTGATGCATATAAGGCCAAACTTGCGACGCCGAAGTATGCTATAGAGCTGTTCGGACTTTTACTGGCAGCTCATTTGTTCCCACAACGAGCCCCTGGCAGGTTAGGCCAAGGTATTTCTGTGAAACAACCATAGGAGCCATATTTGTCGGGAAAACCATACGGATGATTAGTTCGGATATTGTTTACTGGTAACTAAGCGATATGCCGATGATTACTTATGATATATGTATACAAAAGCCACCCCCCCGGCAATTTGACATGCTCGGGGTTGGAGGCGGAGGAACAAGCATAGTACAGGCTCGAAAAATAGATAGTGCGGTCTACAAAAACTTATTTCGGACCTCCTGTTGCACGTCTGCGCCTCCAGTCCTCGGTGGGGGGAATCCTTGATGGACATAGCCCCTTAGGTGAGTGTATGGATCCGGACTCCGATAGAGCCAGTCTCCGATTTTTATCCTGTTCGTCACCTGTTTTTTAAAGGATATCGAAAGAAGAAATAAAAAGAAAATGAATAATTATATATAGAAAAAAGTTACTGGAGTGCTCGCAGGCTTGTCTGTATTGTGCTTCCGCCGATGCCCATGGTATCTTGAGTGCGTAATGATGTACGCGCGGTACAAACTTTGTAGGTGTACGGAGTGGGTGGCGGAAGCCGGGTTGCTATTTCTGTTCTAGGGGTAGTTGATCCTCAGGTGGAGGCTGCTTCAGACCCTGGTTTTTCGTTGGTGAACCTTTCCGTCATCCCTGTCGCTTGGCGGCTTCCTTCCCCTGTGTTCGGCGTTGAGCTTGTCGGGCTGTTTAAAGACCCAGCAGTTTCTGTTGGTATGATTAGCTGGTTTATCGGGGTGGTCATGAATCTGGCAGGGTCAGTCCAATATCATGTCCAGGTTGGATGGTTCATCTCGATTCGCCTTGGATGGCTTCTTCCACTGACCGA
This sequence comes from Triticum urartu, assembly GCF_003073215.2. NCBI lineage: Eukaryota > Viridiplantae > Streptophyta > Magnoliopsida > Poales > Poaceae > Triticum > Triticum urartu. The sequence goes on along the minus strand of NC_053025.1, from coordinate 87,651,160 downwards.
GCTTGGGGTTGCTGAATCCGGCGTTGGCCGCTATGTCGCCTGATCTTTCGTTGTCATTATGACTGTTGTTTTTGCTTCCTCGTGGCTTGTCGTTGGTGTCTCGGATTTCGGAGGTGCCCTGGTTGCTGGCGTTGTTGCTTCTACGAGCGAGCCAGCTGTCTTCTCCCATGAAAAAGCGAGTCATCAGAGCAATGAGAGCTGTCATGGATTTAGGTCCTTCTTGGCCGAGGTGGCGTGCAAGCCATTCGTCCCGGACGCTGTGTCTGAAGGCCGCGAGGGCTTCCGCGTCCGGGCAGTCGACGATTTGGTTCTTTCTGACTAAGAACCGGGTCCAGAGCTCCCTGGCTGATTCGCCAGGCTGTTGGACAATGTGACTTAGGTCATCGGCATCCGGTGGCCAGACATGTGTTCCTTGGAAGTTGTCGAGGAAGGCCTCTTCCAAGTCCTTCCAGCTGCCTATGGAATTTTCAGGAAGGCTATTTAACCAGTACCGAGCTGGTCCTTTTAGTTTTAGTGGGAGGTATTTAATGGCGTGGAGGTCGTCTCCATGGGCCATATGGATGTGGAGGATGAAATCTTCTATCCATACTGAGGGATTGGTTGTCCCGTCGTATGATTCAATATTGACGGGTTTGAATCCTTCAGGGAATTCATGATCCATTACTTCGTTAGTGAAGCAAAGCGGGTGTGTGGCACCTCTATGTTGGGCCACAATACGGCGTAACTCCGAAGGAGTCCCATTGCGGTTTTCGGCCTGGTCGCAGCGAAGTGTGACACATCCGAATAGGTAGCCATCGTCGTGTGTCAAAGCATGTTTTCGTGATCCGTAGGTCGGTCTTGCGTTTCCTGCTCTATTGTCCCAGTCCCTCTGCAGGTTGTCTGGGTAATCGTGTCTACGTTTTTCCTTCCTTTACGGCAAGGTGGGGTGGTCGGGTGTTCGGCTTGAGTTGCCTCTTTATCCGGACAGAGTTGCCAGTGACCTGCCGTGTTGTGTGACAATGGTATGGGCTCCAACACCCCGTGATCGGACTGGTAGAACGATCTGTGCTTTTGGTAGCTTTTGGCTGGGACGCGGAGGCCGTATTCTTCGGCGACCAAGACTTCGGTCCATCTGTCATTGAGTAGGTCTTGGTCAGCTTGAAGCTGCTGCCGCTTCTTTTTTAGGCTCCTTGATGTAGCTATCAGCCTGCACTTGAAGCGCTCCTGTTCGAGGGGCTCTTCGGGTACGATGAAGTCTTCATCACCGAGGCTTACCTCATCTTCGGAGAGCGGAAGGTAGTTATCGTCCTCTGAAGCATCGCTGGGCAGGGCCTTTTCGTCGAGGCTGGCTTGCCCATTTTCCTGTTCCTCCTGCTCGAATGTTGCTCCCACAGGGTCTTCATTGCTTTCGGCACCGTCGGGAGTACTATTTTCTCTAGTGCCATTGTTGTTGTGGTGTGACTTGCGGTGCCGGAACTTAGACTATGACTCAGAAGTTTTAACTGGATCTCCCTTGTCTTTGCCGCGAGGCTTTTTAAGTGTATCGATCATGTACACGTCATGGTAAGGGGTGGTCGTCTTGCGCCTGATGACCGGCGGGTCTTGGCCTTGCTCCTTATCTGCATCGTCGTCTGTACCGTCAATGTCTGTGGAGCCAGGAGTGGGCATGTTGGTTAAGTCCTCGACAGTGGCTATGAAGTGGGTGGCGGGTGGGAAACAAAATTCTCCGTCGTCAGCCCCTAGATCAAACCGGACATAGTTCGGCTGCGAGTCTCCCGTGAATGACAGGTTCTTTAAAGAGTTTAGCACATCATCCAAAGGTGTGTGCTGAAAAACATCTACGGCACTAAATTCGAAGATCGATAACCAATCTAGCTCGGTGTCCGCGAGCGTATATGGTCCGGAATTTATAGCTGGAGACGAATCCAGAGTTCCATCAACGCAGATATTGCGAGGTGCCGAGTCCGTGTGTGGCTCCAATGCCGCAGACTCTGTGGCTTCGGATGGCACGATCTGCTCTAGTTCTAAGGCCGTTGCAGCAACAGGGACCATCCCCTGGATGTGATCCGATGACAGATTTAAGTCATGTTCGTCGGAGCGAGGGGGAGCTATTGCTGCGGTCTCAAATCCATTGAAGATCAAGTCTCCACAGATATCCGCGACATAGTTCAAGCTTCCAAATCTGACCTGGTGGCCAGGGGCGTAGCTATATATCTGCTTTAGATGGCCGAGCGACTTGGCCCGCAGTGCGAAGCCGCCGAACACGAAAATCTATCCGGGGAGGAAGGTTTCTCCTTGGACAGCGTCACTATAGACGATTGAAGGGGCCATCGAACCTTTCGTCAATGACACAGTGGAACTCTCAATGAAAGCACCAATGTTGGTGTCAAAACCGGCAGATCTCGGGTAGGGGTCCCGAACTGTGCATCTTGGATCGATGATAACAGGAGACAGGGGACAAGATGTTTACCCAGGTTCGGGCCCTCTCTATGGAGGTAATACCCTACATCCTGCTTGATTGATATTGATGAATATGAGTGTTACAACAGTTGATCTACCGCGAGATCGTGATGGCTAAACCCTAGAAGCCTAGCCTATATGACTATGGTCATGAATATATCCTTTCCGGACTAACCCCTCCGGTTTATATAGACACCGAGGGGGGATCTAGGGTTTACATAGAGTCGGTTACATGGGAAGGAATCTTCATAGTCGGTCGCCAAGCTTGCTTTCCACGCCAAGGAAAGTCCAATCCAGGCACAGGTACAGTCTTGGGTCTTCATGTCTTCACACCCCATCAGTCCGGCCCATGGATAACAGGCCGGACGCCCGAGGACCCCTTAGTCTAGGACTCCCTCAATGAGCCCAAGAATAAATGGGCCCTGAGAAGGCTGGAAGATATCATGGGCTGGAAACGGCCTAACGGAATAATGGGTCGTTAATGGGTATAAAGTGATACACTGTTCATTATGGGCCAGTTTTACCACAGGCCGTTAAGGGGCCGAGGGTTACTAAGGGCCTCATATGGGCCGAAAGACATCATGGGCCATACATGGGCCAGAAGTTAAAATGGGCTGGAATTATATTGGACGGCCCAGATGACGCTACTGGGCCTAATTCGGATAGGCCATAAACGGGCCCTGGGATAGTGGGCTGTAAATGGGCTATATGCGAACAGACCGTTAACAGGCTTGCCGTGGGCCGGCCCGCTACCTTTTGACGAAGTCAAACGGGCCGGCCTTTTCATAGGAATGGGCCTCTATTGGGCCGTGCCACGTGTCAGCGTATCATAGGCGCTTTGGGTCCAATGAGTGGATGACATCTGTCCCAATGGTGAGCCGACATGTGTTTCCTCCAGCCAATGATGATTTTACATGTGGAAAATCCCCATTCGTCGGGGCTGTTAACGGGTTATCGGATCCAAAACCGGACCCGATAGCTTAACGGCGTTTCGTTACGGTGGATGCCATGTGTCGGTCACCCTTGGCGAAAGCACTTCTGTGACGCGTGATTTATCGTCATGGAAGTGGACTCTTCCATGATGATAATTTTGGTAATGTCATGGAACACTTCTACGATAGCACAGGTATGACTATCTTGATTCTGTCATAAATTTGTCATGGATGTACATGCATGACAGAAAATGTGACCTACTGTGACAAACACGTATGAGGGAGTCCTGGATTAGGGGGTCTCCGGACAGCCGGACAATATCCTTTGGTCGGACTATTGGACTATGAAAATACATGATTGAAGACTTCGTCCCATGTCCAGATGGGACTCTCCTTGGCGTGGAAGGCAAGCTAGGAAATACGGATATGGAGATCTCCTCCCTTGTAACCGACTCTGTGTAACCCTAGCCCCCTCCGGTGTCTATATAAACCGGAGGGTTTAGTCCGTAGGACAAGATATACAATCATACCATAGGCTAGCTTCTAGGGTTTAGCCTCTACGATCTTGTGGTAGATCAACTCTTGTAATACTCATATCATCAAGAACAATCAAGCAGGACGTAGGGTATTACCTCCATCAAGAGGGCCCGAACCTGGGTAAACATCGTGTCCCCTGCTTCCTATTACTATCCGCCTTAGACGCACAATTCGGGACCCCCTACCCGAGATCCGCCGGTTTTGACACCGACATTGGTGCTTTCATTGAGAGTTCCAATATGCCGTCACCGTAAGGCTCGATGGCTCCTTCGATCATCGGTAACGATGCAGTCTAGGGTGAGGTTTTCCTCCCTGGACGGATCTTCGTATTCGGCGGCTTCGCACTGCGGGCCAATTCGCTTGGCCATCTGGAGCAGATCGAGAGCTATGCCCCCGGCCATCAAGTTAGTTTCGGAAACTTAAACTACACTGCCGATATCCGCGGAGACTTGATCTTCGATGGATTCGAGCCAATGTCAGGTGCGCCGCACAGTCACGACGAGCACGACGTAACTCTGCCGTCGGACAGTGTTCGGGAGATCGCATCTGCAACTACTCCGGTCATCAATCCGAAGCAAATCGCGCCATCCGAGAGCGGAGGGATAGACCCCGCCATGGAGACCGCACTCTCAGTGACTTCACCCCTTATGAGAGCTGTGTCGCCGAACCACTGGATTCACCTCCGGCCACGGACTCCGAGCCGCTTACATCTGTGCCCGTCGAATCCGACTGGGCACCGATCATGGAGTTCACCTCCGCGGATATCTTTCAGCACTCGCCCTTCGGCGATGTGCTAAATTCATTAGGGTCCCTCTCTCTGTCAGGAGAACCTTGGCCGAACTATGTCCGGCTAGAATGGGATACAGACGACGAAGAAATTCGCTGCCCACCCATCACCCACTTAGTAGCCACTGTCGACGATTTAACCGACATGCTCGTCTCCGAAGACATCGACGGTATGGACGACGATGCAGGAGACGAGTAGGAACCACCGCCCACAGGGCGCTGGACCGCCACATCATCATACGACATATATATGGTGGACACCCCTAAAGAAGGCAATGGCGACAAGACAATGGAGGATGACCCCTCCAAGAAGCAACCCAAGCGCCGACGTCAGCGGCGCCACTCTAAGTCCCGCCACAGCAAAAGTAGTGATACCGGCACAGGAGATAATAACAATCCGGATAGCGCCGAAGATAATCACAATCCCCTCTAGCACGATGTACAACCAGAGGACGAACAGGCTAGCCCTCCATAGCAGGCACCAAATGGAGAACCAGAGGAGGCCAATTACATGCCTCTCTCCGAAGACAAGGCGAGCCTTGGCGGCGAAGAATTTATCGTGCCTGAGGACCCCGTCGAACAGGAGCGCTTCAAGCGCCGGCTTATGGCCACAACAAATAGCCTGAAGAAAAAGCAACAACAGCTTCAAGTTGATCAAGACTTGCTAGCAGACAGATGGACCGAAGTCCTCGCGGCTGAGTAATACGAACTCCAGCGCCCCTCCAAGAGTTACCCAAAACGCAGGTTGCTACCTCACCTCGAGGAGGAAGCACTGAAACCCCATGCACTAGTGTACGATGCGGCTGACCGGCCACTACGTGGCCAAGCCAAAGAGGCGTTTCAGCCTGAAGTTCAGCCTGCACCCCGCCGCCACTCAATCCAAAATACCAAGGCTCGGGGCAACACACGGTACCTGCGAGACGTATTGGACAGTAAGGCAAAACTTGCAAGGTCAATATACGGGTCACGGGCACGCGCGCCAACACGGGACGATGATCGTCACGCCGGATACGCCAAAAGCAAATCCGGCCAGGCCGAATACAGCACACAAGATTCATATGAACTGCATCGGGATATAGCCCGGCACAGAGGCGCCACACACCCCCTATGCTTCACTGATGAAGTTATGGAACACGAATTCCTGGAGGGTTTCAAACCCGTAAATATTGAATCATATGATGGTACAACAGATCCCGCCGTATGGATTGAGGATTTCCTCCTTCACATCCACATGGCTCGCGGTGATGATCTACACGCCATCAAGTACCTCCCACTAAAACTCAAAGGACCAGCTCAGCATTGGCTGAATAGCTTGCCAGCAGACTCTGTCGACAGTTGGGAGGATCTGGAAGACGCATTCCTTGACAACTTCTAGGGCACTTATGTGCGACCATCGGATGCTGATGACTTGAGACATATAACTCAGCAGCCAGGGGAATCGGCTAGACAATTCTGGACTCGGTTCCTGACTAAGAAAAACCAAATTGTCGACTGTCCAGACATAGAGGCCCTCGCGGCATTCAAGCACAACATCCGTGACGAGTGGCTTGCCCGCCACCTTGGCCAGGAGAAGCCAAAGTCTATGGCATCCCTCACGACACTCATGACCCGCTTTTGCGCGGGCGAGGATAGCTGGCTGGCTCGCAGCAACAACACATCGAGGAATCCAGGCACTTCGGATACCAAAGATGCCAACGGCAGACAACGTCGTAATAGACCAAAGCGCCGCAATAACGGCGATAACACCGAGGATACAGTAGTCAATGCCGGATTTAGAGGCTCTATATCCGGTCAGCGGAAAAAGCCATTTAAAAGAAGTACTCCGGCTCCGTCCAGTTTGGATTGCATACTAGATCACTCGTGTCAAATCCACGGCACCCTCGACAAGCCAGCCAGTCACACCAATAGAGAATGCTGGGTGTTCAAGCAGGCCGGCAAGTTAAATACCAAAAACAAGGACAAGGGGATGCATAGTGATGACGAGGAAGAGCCCCGGCCGCCGAACACGGGAGGACAGAAGGGGTTCCCCCCACAAGTGAAGACGGTGAACATGATATACGCAACCCACATTCCCAAGAGGGAGCGGAAGCGTGCACTAAGGGACGTCTACGCGATGGAGCCCATCGCCCCAAAGTTCAACCCATGGTCTGCTTGCCCGATCACCTTTGATCGTAGGGATCACCCCACTAGTATCCGTCACGACGGATCCGCCGCACTGGTCCTAGACCCCATCATCGACGGATTTCATCTCACTTGAGTCCTTATGGACGGCGGCAGCAGCCTAAACCTGCTCTATTAGGATACAATGTGAATTGGGTATCGATCCCTTGAGGATCAAACCCACCAAAACCACCTTTAAAGGCGTCATCCCAGGTGTAGAGGCCCATTGCATGGGCTCAATCACACTGGAAGTAGTCTTCGGATCATCGGACAACTTCCGAAGCGAGGAGTTAATCTTCGACATCGTCCCATTTTGCAGTGGCTATCATGCACTGCACGGACGAACTGCATTTGCAAAATTCAATGCAGTACCGCATTACGCATACCTCAAGCTCAAGATGCCAGGACCTCGGGGGGGTCATAACAGTGAAACAGTGAATGGAAACACAGAACGCTCACTCCGCATGGAAGAGCACACTGCGGCCCTCGCAGCAGAAGCACAAAGCAGCCTTTCTAGGCAAACCACCAATTCGGCGATACAGCCCCCGAACACCTTCAAGCGTGTCGGAGTAAACTGCAACAGGATCGCCTGGCACGTTCAGAACTCGCCTAGAAATTCGTCCCCCATCCCAGTCCCAGTCAAGCGACAAAATCTGTGCGTACATGTACACAATTATGCACTGAAAATACCATGGACATAGGCGGGGGCACGAACAGGGCACGTCCCGCAATGCGGCTTAACTGCCCTAGGGGCTGTATACCTTTATCATTTTTTCCTCTTTCGGGATCTAGCTCTCTGGAAGCCCTGTCTGGCAGTATGATGGCCGGACACATTACGGGAAGAAACAACCAAGGAGGCAAGATGCTAAGATGTACACAGGAACCCTTAGGTGGTCTCTAATAATAATTGATGTACTCGTTTTCTACTTTCCATACGCAACTTGCCCCTGGATAGGACATGTCAAATAGTCCTACTGTTTGCTTATTGCACTACTTGTACCAATACGCTTCGACGTATTATTTAAATAACAATTCGTAGCATTACTCTATTATGGCATTATTCATCTTTTTTCTTATATGTTCATTTACGACAATCTGTTCCCGTACATTTGGGTACGGTCAGTACGCCAGGGGCTTTTGTTTTACCCCATAATACGGCGTGAGAAGTCCGAACACTATCGACAGTGCGGCACCCCGAACTTATAGCATTATATGCATCAACTCCGAATCATGTCTTTGGTCAAATGTTGGGTTTGCCCGGCTCCCATGCTTTGGTACCTTACATTCCGCTATATCGGCTAAGGTAGCGGTGGGAGAACTACTGAGATTGTGTCCCGGTTCTTCCGGACGAACACCTCAGTAGAGAAAGCCGAAAACTGACTGTCATGATAAGGCAAGAGACTAGTCGCTGTTCGAGAGGTCTCAAGTCCTTAAAGACTTTTTCCGCTTCGGGCGAGGAGTCGGCCTTGTCCGGCTTAGGCATGTATAGTGCCCCAAATTCGGCCTTCCGAATACTAGGGGCTTCGCCAAAATTTAAAATTGTAGACTTCTATGGCTAAGTGAGAGTGTTAAAGTCTTATAGTCCGATTGCCTGGTTCGTTGCGCTGAACACCTCCCTTGAAGGACCCAAAATGGTAAAGAGTGCTCAGGTTTATCCCGAACACCCCAGTACTAGTTACATGGGGGCAGAAGCCGACGACTGGCCAACTCTCAGATTTTATAAACAGCCGCACAGAAGGTAATATTTTAAATTAAAAAAGCATCATATGGCGCAAATGAACTTGTTTCATATTACAGGATCACATGAGCATGTTCATTCAAAAATTACATCCTTGGCACATTCATCTGCCACAAGGCGGGAACCTTCAGGACATTCTCATAGTACATCTCAGGGCAGCGATGCTCCTTGCCCTCCGGCGGCCCCTCCTTTACCAGCTTCATGGCGTCCAGCTTCGCCCAGTGCACCTACGCCCGGGCAAAAGCCCTGCGACTTCAAGCCATAGGCAGGCGTCGACGAGCCGCCTTACCAGACCGAAGTAGCTGCTGGACAGGGGCTCACCAGGCCACATCCGGACTATAAGGCCCCTCATGGCTTGTTCGGCCGCCTTGTGAAGCTCGACCAACTGCTTCAGCTGGTCGCTCAAGGGCACGGGGTGTTCGGTCCCAGTATACTGAGACCAGAATAACTTCTCCGTCGAGCTCCCCTCCTCAGCTCGGTAAAACTCCACGGCATCCAGTACACTGTGGGGAAGATCTGCAAACGCTCCTGGAGAGCTCCGAACTCGGGTAAGAAAAAGGAAAGTCTCCTTCACGTGCTTGCTTTGCATAATGAATGCCTTACCCGCTGCTATCTTCTTCACCGCGTCAATCTCCTGGAGGGCCTTGTGGGCTTCAGCCTTGGCGCTCCGGACGCTTTCAAGCGCATGCGCGAGCTCGGACTCTCGCGTCTCAGAGTCAAGCTCCAAGGACTCGTGCTTTTTGGCGAGAGCCTCGAGCTCTTGCTGCACGTCGCCTACTCGGGCTTCTTTCTTCTCCCGTTCAATGCGCTCCTTGGCCGCTTTGTCTTCGGCCTCGGACAACGCCTTCTTCAGGGTCGCCACTTCGGTCGTGGCCCCTGGCAAATTCATGATGATCCTATTACTTTACACCTGAACTTCCTTTTAAGTATATAGACAAAGGTATTTCTTACCTTTGTTCTCCTCGAGCTGCCTCTTGACAAGGATGAGCTGGTCCTCGGACCACTCCAGGTCCTGCTTCTGTGCAGATACCTCCGCAGTACGTGCGGCAGCGGCCAGTAGTGAAGCCTGCACATACACATAGACATACTCTGATTAGACTCCTGAGTTATCATTTGGTCCTCTATTCGGCCTTTCTTCGCGAACACCGAACAGAGCATCAGGGGCTATTATCTATGCGGTAATATTTTTTATTTTCATTACTTACCTCAAAGCCTGTTAGGAGGCTGGCACAAGCTTCGGTCAATCCAGTTTTGGCGGACTAAACTTTCTCGATCACCGCACTCATAATAGTGTGGTGCTCCTTATCGATGGAAGCACCGCGAAGTGCTTCCAGCAAGTTGGCCGGTGGCTCTGGCTGGACAGAGGCCACCGGCATGGGCGGCTTGCCCCTCTTAACGAGGGGCTGCCCGCTGGAGTCTGGAACCACTGAAGGTTCCGGCGCAGTGTCCGGCTGGGAGCCGAACTTGGAGCCCATGGGGATTTTGCTCCCTTTGCGCCCAGGGTCCAGAAGGTCGCCTCGAGGCGCCTCCAGGACTACCTCCCCTTGGCCCAGTGCCTGTTGAGACAACACCTCGACGTTGTCCACATGGCAAGGGGTGGAGGCGGTCGGAAGTGAATCGTTGTTCATATCTGACGAGTCCAAAGAATCGTCCAACGAATACACGTCGATACGGGCTCGGGACGGGCTGCAAAATCATGTTCGGCGTAAGTAGAAGTAGTGCGATAAAACATACCATGAATTACTATGGTATCCGGATACTTACGACTTCGCCTGGGGCTTGTCCCTGGGAACCACTCGTCGTCGCTATGAGTGACCGCAGTGGAACAGTCCGGATGGAGGGTCCTTCCCTTCTTGGACCCTTCGGCCTCCCTAGTTGGGTCGGCCTTCCTTTTCTTGTCTCCCTCGGCTGGGGGGGAGAACCTTCCTCTTCCTCCTCCTCGTCTTGGTGGGAGGAGTGCGCGTCGGAGTCATCGGACGATGAGTCCGATACAACCTTGCGCCGGAGACCCTTTCGGGTCCCTGTGGCCTTCTTCTTGGTCTTCTTTATCGGCACCTCGCAAGGTGCCGGAGTTAGCATCTTCGTTAGAAGAGCGTCTGCAGGATCTTCGGGCAGAGGGGCTGGGCAATCAAGCTGCTCCGACGTCTTTATCCAGTCCTGTTAATGACATGGAAGCTTAGATCTTGCACATGACTTAACTAGGGCAAATAAATACCCTGTGAGATATAAAAACTTACCGGATTGGCGCGGTGCTTTGCGCTGAGTCCACGGTCCTCGATGAGGGATGGAGGTACCTCGGCGCCCTTGAACATCACCCTCCAGACGTCCTCGTGCATCATGTCATAGAGCTCTTGCAGCGTCTCATGCTTGGCCGGGTCGAACTCCCACAAATTGAATGCCCGTCGTTGACACGGGAGGATCCGGCGGAAGAGCATGACCTGGACCATGTTGACGAGATTGATTTTCTTGTTCGTCATGTTTCTGATGTAGGTCTGGAGTCCGGTCAGCTCTACCGAAGAACCCCAGGACAGGCCCTTCTCTTTCCAGGAGGTGAGCCGCGTGGGGATTCCGGATCGAAATCTGGGGGCCGCCACCCAGTTGGAGTCACGCGGCTCGGTTATGTAGAACCACACCGATTGCCACCCCTTTATGGTATCCACATAGGTGCGCTCGAGCCAGGTGACATTAGGCATCTTGCCACCATGGCGCCTCCGCACTCTGCTTGCTGGCCACCCACCACCTTCGGTTTAACATTGAAGGTTTTCAGCCATAGGCCGAAGTGGGGCCTGATGCGGAGGAAGGCCTCGCACACGACGATAAACACCGAGATGTTGAGGATGAAATTGGGGGCCAGATCATGAAAATCCAGCCCATAGTAGAACATGAGCCCGTGGACAAATGGGTGGAGGGGAAATCCCAGTCTGCGGACAAAATGGGTAAGAAAAACTACCCTCTCATGCGGTTCGGGCGTTGGGATGATCTGCCCCGCATTTGGCAGCCGGTGCGTGATATCCGCAGCCAGATATCCGGCTTCCCGTAACTTATTGATGTTCTCCTCCGTGACGGAGGAGACCATCCACTTTGTCGCCTGCTCCGGACATGCTTGGAGTGGTTTGAGAAGAAGAACGCGAGCTTGGGCACTAGAGCTCGAGTGTGCGGGAATGGGTAAGCAAGGAGGAAGAAGGCATGGGTGAAAAGAGTGAATCCTTGTCCTTTATAAGGGCGGAAAAGGCGATGCATCTCCCCACTTGCCTAGTAAAACCGCTTATTCCCCAGGTGCCGTAATTGATGGCGCGGTTGGGTTACCCACGTCCGTATTGATGAGAATCCCGTAATAAGGGGGACACGATCTCTGCTTTGACAAGACGTGTCGAGAAAACCACCCCATGTTATGTGCGGTGCTGGTTGAGAAAAATGGTTCGAATAATGACCAAGCCATGACATAACGTCGTGCTGTCAGAACGCGTCAGCAGAGTAGATTTGTGCAAATATTATTCTCTCTGTGGTAGTATGTGGAACTTGTTTTGCAGAGCCAGACACTATTCTGGTGTTCAAAATCTTCTATGGAGTATTCGAAGGAGGAACCCGCCTTTCAATGCCGAAGACAATACTACGCGCCGGACTCATCGTCATTGAAGCCTGGTTCAGGGGCTACTGAGAGAGTCCTGGATTAGGGGGTCTCCGGACAGCCGGACTATATCATTTGGCTGGACTATTGGACTATGAATATACAAGATTGAAGACTTCGTCCCGTGTCCGGATGGGACTCTCCTTGGCGTGGAAGGCAAGCTAGGCAATACGGATATGGAGATCTCCTCCCTTGTAACCGACTCTGTGTAACCCTAGCCCCCTCCGGTGTCTATATAAACCGGAGGGTTTAGTCCGTAGGACAAGATATACAATCATACCATAGGCTAGCTTCTAGGGTTTAGCCTCTACGATCTCGTGGTAGATCAATTCTTGTAATACTCATATCATCAAGAACAATCAAGCAGGATGTAGGGTATTACCTCCATCAAGAGGGACCGAACCTGGGTAAACATCATGTCCCCTGCTTCCTGCTACCATCCGCCTTAGACGCACAGTTCGGGACCCCCTACCCGAGATCCGCCGGTTTTGACACCGAGAACATATCATCACGGAAGTGTATTTTTTTGTAGTGATCTTCGTACACAAGGAAGTGCCTGACGGTCGAACCCACCTGGTACGTAGCGTTGTCATTCTGGTCGCGAACGTGTACATACATACTGGTCGATGTAGAGGCACACACGTGTCGTAGTAGAGGCGCACACGTAGCATATACACGTACGTACATCGGCCAGTGTGCAAGAAAGAAAATATGGCCACGTACATATATACGGGCGGGGTCTCGAACGCCTACTCGCGCATACGTACGACCAGGGCTCGTGTACATGGCTGGGTCAGAACGGAGAAACTGCGTCGTCGTCGTGTCATCAGGAGGCAACGGAATGCGTCATGTTCATCGGGAGGCAACGGAACGCGTGGGAGCCAACCGGCTTGGAAGGAACAACCGATGGACACGAGGCCTGGCGTACCGCACAACGAAGGAAACGGCCTTGTGTTCGACCAGCCACGTTCGAAACGGGATCCTGTTCATTGGGAGGGGTGTGGCGTACCACAAAACGGAGGAAACAGACCTCCTACAGTCGAAACAGGGTCATGTTGATCGGGAGGGGTGTGGCGTACCGCAAAACGGAGGAAACAGACTTGTGTTGGAGCGCTACGGTCGAAACGGGGTCCTGTTCATCGAGAGGGGTGTGGCGTACCGCAAAACGGGACTCCATGAGATACTGTTCATCTCCACCGTCGACCCCCTCCAGCCTCCACGGGCTACTGTTCATCCACCGTCGACCTCCTCCAGCCTCCACCTGCGACTATTCATCCACGGGCTCCTGTTCATCCAGCCTCCACCGCGCGCTACTCCACCGGCTACTGTTCAACCAGCCCTCTCCACGGGCTACTGTTCATCCAGCCCTCCACTGTCTACTGTTCATCTAGCCCTCCACAGGGTGGTCCTGTTCGTCCAGCCCTCCACGGGGTCCTCTTCATCCAGCCCCAACCGGTTCGATCGATCGGGGTCCTGTTCATCCAGAGGCAACACCACGGGGTCCTGTTCATCCACCCCCACCGGGAACTGTTCATCCAAACCCCCTCAGCAACGCTCACTGTTCATCCAGAGGCAGCATCGATCGGCTTCGGTTAGCAGCAGTAGCGAAGGAATCGCTCGATCGGGTTTAGTTAACAGCCATCGATCGATCACTCGGGTTCAGTAACGCGTAGCCTGCAGTACAATCGCTCGGGTTCAGTTAGAGCCCAACGCCTCGCTCGGGTTCAGTTAGAGCCCAACGCCTCGCACCCACGCGCATGCATGTACAAGAGAAACGCGCATCGCTCGGCCCCGACCACCCACCGTAACCGGGAACACCCCGATATTTTCCTTACCCTCGCTTCTACCATGGTTTTTCCGTCATGGACGGCCCAAAGAATGTCATGCAACTGCGTCTCCGGCCTGCTTAGGACGAAAAGCTCATCTTTTGTCATAGAAGTAGGAGCCCACCACATCTATGATGATACTGGGTTTTGTCACAATTATCGTCATAGAAGTGTCATAAGTATGACAGAAAAAAATCGTTCGGCCCCAAATGCCACGGATGTGTCTTTTTTATAGTGTTTCATGCCCTGTTTCAGGCATCGAATGATTGCCCACCCGCTTGAAACTTCCCATGATACTTCCTTATTTTGCTCTCGATATTTCCTTAAGTTTTAATTCGAGAGTTACTTTCTGCCACCTTCCTTGATGTTATCTACTAGATAAGCAAACATTGTAGAGGTCCGTTCTTCCGTAATACCCCCTTAAGCTTTCGTAAGTACGATGGAGTTTCCGAAGGAAGACAACATCATCATGATGCATTGGAATAAAGAATTGAAGACATCAACGAAATGGATTAACTTCTTCGAGAAGATCCGTTAGAATTTCGTAACCAGACCTTTCCCCCTAACTCTACCTCTAAAATCTTGGTACGAGATTTCTTGTAGTGGAGGAGAATTGTGACGCCTGGATAATTAAGCTACAGTAAACCTCTGCTATTGATGCCACGTCACCACGATTACTGTTGTTAGTTTCACGATGTTTCAAATCTCGTTCGAATTAAATTCAAAATCAAGTCAAACAATAAAAAAATTAAATTTTAAAACTAAGGTGTTTGAATTGTAGCGAATAAACCTAGATGATTATGGTGGTGAAACCACATTTTAATAAATTATTTAAATGTACTAGAATAAATAAATAAAGAGCTTAAACAATTAAATAAATGCCTTTTATTAATTATAAAATATTAAACTATTTTATTTGAGGTTTACACTTTTTGTGGCGTGTAATTAGTAAAACTAATTTAGGTACTACTAAAATATTTTACAAAACTAAAATAAATTGATCAATGTAAATAAAATAGAAAAAAATAAAACAAAATAGAAAGAACCCCCCTCCCCATGGCCCACTGGGCTTCACCCAACTGGCCTCTAGGCCGCCGGGCTGACCCAACCCACATCCCCCTTAACCCCACTTCCCCGCATGACCTAGAACCCACTCCCCACTTCTTCCCCCACCACGATCCACCTCCCCCTCCTCTACCCCTGATTGGATCGGGGGGGTCGACCCCGATGTCGCCGCCCGGGACCACGTAGCCGGAGCCGGCACCATCGCCCTCCACCTCGACCTCCCCGTCCTCGACCACCCCACCGGACTGCTTCTTCCTCGTCTCCTCCACCTCCCCGACCGGATCTGGGTCGCGCCCCTGGCGCCCATACGCCACCGCCGCACACCATCGCCGCCTCGTCCCGCCACTGCTTCGCTGGAGCCGCCCACCGTCGTCGTCGCCTCTTCGTCCTCCTCCTCGAGCACACTACCGTTCCCCTGCACAGCAACTGAGGCCCGACCTCTCCTGCTCTCTCCCCCGATGTCGCCCGAGCTCACTGGAGCTCGTAACACGCCCCCGTCGCCGTTGTGCGCTCTCCGCCGCGCCATCGGGCGCTGCCCCTCCGCCCGACCGTGCTCGCCTGCGCAGCTCCGCTGCCTGCTGCTTCCGCCCGCTGCCATCGACCGCCACGCTCGCCGCATCATGGATGCGCCCGACCCCTTCCCTTGAGCGCCTCGCCCACAAGGGCCGCTTCGTCTCCACGCCGGCGATGTTCGCGTGCGCTCCGCAATCACGTGCGCCGCTCCCGTCGACGTGCAGCTGTGCCGCACCAAGCCGCCCCATCGCGCCACCCCTGCCTCTGCAAGCCGCACGCCGCCTGCACCCAGTGCGCGCCCGCGTCGACCGTCGTCCCGCTCCCCCTGTCCTCTACCCTGGCCGACACCCTCCCCCGCCTTGGCCGGCACCCGGGACAAGCCGGGCTACACGCGCGCCGTCGTTTGACGGTGTCCACGCCCCGCTGCCCCGCGAGCGGGCTCGACCCGTGTGGGTTGCGCCCGCTGCCTGCGTGCCCGTCGCCCGCTATGGCCTCCTGGCCAAATGATGAACGGGGCCCACGCCCTGAGAACCAAAAAAGATAATTAATAATTAACTAAATTAATTAACTTAACCTAATTAATCTGTTAATTAAACTAATTACCATGGTTAGTTAGTTAGCAGTGAATGACATGTGGGACCTAGTGGTCTGTTGACTAGTCAAAGTCCACAGTTGACCGTTGACGGCATGCTGATATCATGGTGACATCATAATTGCATTTTCTAATTTAATTAATTATGTTAATTCTAGAAATGAAATAAATCTTAAAAAATTAATATAAAATAATCCGTAGCTCGAATGAAAATACTTTGTACATGAAAGTTGCTTAGAACGACGAGACGAATCCGGATACGTAGCCCGTTTGTCCGCCACACATCCCTAGCATAGGGAACACACAACTTTCCCCCTCCGGTTCATCTGTCCGAAAACGCAAAACTTTGGGGATACTTTCCCGGATGTTTCCCCCCTTCGCCGGTATCACTTCCTACCGCATTAGGGCACACCCAGCGCCGTTACTTGTCATGTCATCCATCGATATGCATCTGTTTGCATTGTATTCATTGTTTCTTCCCCCTCTTCTCTCTTGTAGACTACGAGATTGGCGCCGCTACTGGTGCCCCGATCGACTACGTTGTTGACGACCCCTACTTGCCAGAGCAACCAGGCAAGCCCGCCCCCTTGATCAACCCGATATCGCCTATTCTTCTCTATACTGCTGATGTCTACTACACAACCTTCTTCTTGTAGATGTTGTTGGACCTCCAAGTGCAGAGGTTTATAGGACAGTAGCAAATTTCCCTCAAGTGGATGACCTAAGGTTTATCAATCCGTAGGAGGCGTAGGATGAAGATGGTCTCTCTCAAGCAACCCTGCAACCAAATAACAAAGAGTCTCTTGTGTCCCCAACACACCCAATACAATGGTAAATTGTATAGGTGCACTAGTTCGGCGAAGAGATGGTGATACAAGTGGTATATGGATAGTAGATAAAGGTATTTGTAATCTGAAATATAAAAACAGCAAGGTAGCAAGTGATAAAAGTGAGCATAAACGGTATTGCAATGATAGGAAATAAGATCTAGGGTTCATACTTTCGCTAGTGTAAATTCGCTCAACAATAATATCATAATTGGATCACATAACTATCCCTCAACATGCAACAAAGAGTCACTCTAAAGTCACTAATAGCGGAGAACGAACGAACAAATTATGGTATGGTACGAAACCACCTCAAAGTTATTCTTTCCAATCAATCCGTTGGGCTATTCCTATAAGTGTCACAAACAGCCCTAGAGTTCGTACTAGAATAACACCTTAAGATACAAATCAACCAAAACCCTAATGTCACCTAGATACTCCAATGTCACCTCAAGTATCCGTGGGTATGATTATACGATATGCATCACACAATCTCAGATTCATCTATTCAACCAACACATAGAACCTCAAAGAGTGCCCCAAAATTCCTACCGGAGAATCATGACGAAAACGTGTGCCAACCCCTATGCATAGGTTCATGGGCGGAACCCGCAAGTTGATCACCAAAATATACATCAAGTGGATCAATAGAATACCCCATTGTCACCACAGGTATCCCGCGCAAGACATACATCAAGTGTTCTCAAATCTTTAAAGACTCAATCCGATAAGATTACTTCAAAGGGGAAACTCAATTCATTACAAGAGAGAAGAGGGGGAGGAGAAACATAAGATCCAACTATAATAGCAAAGCTCGCGATACATCAAGATCGTGCCAAATCAAGAACACGAGAGAGAGAGATCAAACACATAGCTACTGGTACATACCCTCAGCCCCGAGGGAGAACTACTCCCTCCTCGTCATGGAGAGCACCGGGATGATGAAGATGTCCACCGGAGAAGGATTGCCCCCTCCGGCAGGGTGCCGAAACGGGTCTAGATTGGTTTTTGGTGGCTACGGAGGATTCTAGCGGCGGAACTCCCGATCTAATCTCTGTTCTGGAAGTTTTAGGTTACGTAGGTATATATGGGTGCAGGAGGTACGTCGGTGGACCGAAGGGGGGGCACGAGACAGGGGGGCGCGCCCCAGGGGGGTGGGCGCGCCCCTACCCTCGTGAGCTCCTCCTTCATCTTCTGACGTAGGGTCCAAGTCTATCCGGTAGGTTTCCTTTCAAAAATAACTTCTCCAGTTGATTTCGTTCCGTTTCGACTCCGTTTGATATTCCTTTTCTTCGAAACACTGAAATAGGCAAAAAAACAGCAAATCTGGGTTGGGCCTTCGGTTAATAGGTTAGTCCCGAAAGTAATATAAAAGTGGATAATAAAGCCCAATATTGCCCAAAACAGTAGATAATATAGCATGGAGCAATCAAAAATTATAGATACGTTGGAGACGTATCAAGCATCCCCAAGCTTAATTCCTGCTCGTCCTCGAGTAGGTAAATGATAAAAAAGATAATTTTTGATGTGGAATGCTAGTTGGCATAATTTCAATGTAATTCTTCTTAATTGTGATATGAATATTCAGATCCGAAAGATTCATGACAAAAGTTCATATTGACATAAAAATAATAATACTTCAAGCATACTAACTAAGCAATTATGTCTTCTCAAAATAACATGGCCAAAGAAAGCTATTCCTACAAAATCATATAGTCTGGCTATGCTCTATCTTCACCACACAAAGTATTTAAATCATGCACAACCCCGATGACAAGCCAAGCAATTGTTTCATACTTTTGATGTTTTCAAACTTTTTCAATCTTCATGCAATACATGAGCGTGAGCCATGGACATAGCACTATTAGTGGAATAGAATGATGGTTGTGGAGGAGACAAAAAGGAGAAGATAGTCTCACATCGACTAGGCGTATCAACGGGCTATGGAGATGCCCATCTATAGATATCAATGTGAGTGAGTAGGGATTGCCATGCAACGGATGCACTAGAGCTATAAGTATATGAAAGCTCAACAAAAAAAAAACTAGTGGGTGTGTATCCAACTTGCTTGCTCACGAAGACCTAGGGCATTTTGAGGAAGCCCATCATTGAAATATACAAGCCAAGTTCTATAATGAAAGATTCCCACTAGAATATGAAAGTGACAACATAGGAGACTCTCTATCATGAAGATCATGGTGCTACTTTGAAGCACAAGTGTGGTAAAAGGATAGTAGAATTGTCCCTTCTCTCTTTTTCTCTCATTTTTTATTTTTTATTTTTTTATTTGGGCCTTGTCTTCTTTTTTATGGCCTCTTTTTTTATTTGGGCTCCTTTGGCCTCTCTTTTTTGGTCCGGAGTCTCATCCCGACTTGTGGGGGAATCATAGTCTCCATCATCCTTTCCTCATTGGGACAATGCTCTAATAATGATGATCATCACACTTTTATTTTTCTTACAACTCAACAATTACAACTCAATACTTAGAACAAGATATGACTATATGAATGCCTCCGGCGGTGTACCGGGATGTGCAATGACTCAAGAGTGACATGTATGAAAGAATTATGAACGGTGGCTTTGCCACAAATACGATGTCAACTACATGATCATGCAAAACAATATGACAATGATGGAGCGTGTCATAATAACGGAACGGTGGAAAGTTGCATGGCAATATATATCGGAATGGCTATGGAAATGCCATAATAGGTAGGTATGGTGGCTGTTTTGAGGAAGGTATATGGTGGGTGTATGATACCGGCGAAAGGTGCTCGATATTAGAGAGGCTAGCAATGGTGGAAGGGTGAGAGTGCGTATGATCCATGGACTCAACATTAGTCATAAAGAACTCATATACTTATTGCAAAAATCTACAAGTTATCAAAGAAAAGTATTATGCGCATGCTCCTAGGGGGATAGATTGGTAGGAAAAAACCATCGCTCGTCCCCGACCGCCACTCATAAGGAAGACAATAAATAAGTAAATCATGCTCCGACTTCATCACATAACGGTTCATCATACGTGCATGCTATGGGAATCACAAACTTCAACACAAGTATTCCTCAAATTCACAACTACTCAACTAGCATGACTCTAATATCACCATCTCCATATCTCAAAACAATTATCAAGTATCAAACTTCTCATAGTATTCAACACACTCATAAGAGAATTTTATTATTCTTGAATACCTAGCATATTAGGATTTTAAGTAAATTACCATGCTATTAAGAGACTCTCAAAATAATTTAAGTGAAGCATGAGAGATCAATAGTTTCTTTAAAATAAAACTACCACCATGCTCTAAAACGTATAAGTGAAGCACTAGAGCAAATGACAAACTACTCCGAAAGATATAAGTGAAGATCAATGAGTAGTCGAATAATTATGCATCTATGTGAAGACTCTCTAACATTTAATAATTTCAGATCTTGGTATTATATTCAAACAGCAAGCAAAGCAAAAGAAAATGACATTCTAAGATTATCAAACATCATGTGAAGAAGCAAAAACTTAGGATCAACCGAAACTAACCGATAATTGTTGAAGAAGAAAGGTGGGATGCCAATAGGGGCATCCCCAAGCTTAGACGCTTGAGACCTCTTGAAATATTATCTTGGAGTTCCTTGTGAATCCCCAAGCTTGAGCTTTTGTGTGTCCTTACTTCCTCTCATATCATGGTCTCCCTAAATTTCAAAAGCTTCATCCACACAAAACTCAACAAGGACTCGTGAGATAAGTTAGTATAAACCATTGCCAAAACCTTATCATACTCTACTGTAGCAAATCACTAAAATTATTATTCAACATTGCATACTAAAGGCCTATGCATATTTAATAGTCCTATCCTCAAATAGAATCATTAAAGAAGCAAACATATGAAAACAATGCAAACATAACAGCAATCTACCTAAACAGGATAGTCTGTAAAGAATGCATCAACATCCATACTTCCCTAGCTCCAAAAATTATGAAATAAAATTCCCACTGTAGTAAATTTATCAGATCTTAATATGCAAAAGGTTTCAACATTTTATCACATTCTGACTTTTCTAGGGAATTATTGCAAAAGCGGTAAACTTTCTGTTTTCAAACAGCAACATGTATACTTGTAACATAGGCATAGTAAAGGCTATCAATGCCACGTTTATTGAGATAAAATATGCAAAACATTGTTCTAAATAACAACAATCAAATCCTAACAAAGTAAATTGACGCTCCAAGAAAAACACATATCATGTGGCGAATAAAAATATAGCTCCAAGTAAAGTTACCGATGAACGAAGACGAAAGAGGGGATGCCTTCCAGGGCATCCCCAAGCTTTGGCTCTTGGCTATCCTTGAATATTACCTTGGGGTGCCTTGGGCATCCCAAAGCTTAGGCTCTTGCCACTCCTTATTCCATAGTCCATCGAATCCTTACCCAAAACTTGAAAACTTCACAACACAAAACTTAACAGAAAACTCGTAAGCTCCGTTAGTATAAGAAAATAAATCACCATCATAAGGTACTGTAATGAACTCATTCTAAATTCATATTGGTGTAATATCTACTGTATTACAACTTATCTATGGTTTATAAACTATTTTACTAGACATATATTCATCAAAATAAGTAAACAACACATGAAAAACAGAATCTGTCAAAAACAGAACAGTCTGTAGTAATATGGATCAAACGTATACTTCTGAAACTCATAAAATTATAAAATAAATTGCTGGACCTGAGGAATTTATCTATTCATCATCTGCAAAAAGAATTAACTAAATAGAATTCTCCAAATAAAAATGGCAGCAATTCTCGTGAGCTCTAAAGTTTCTATTTTTTACAGCATGATCAACAAGACTTTTCCCGAGTCTTCCCAAAGGCACAAACACTAATTAAAACAATAAAACCACATCTAAACATAGGATAGATGAATTATTTATTACTAAACAGGAACAAAAAGTAAGGAACAAAAATAAAGTTGGGTTGCCTCCCAACAAGCGCTATCGTTTAACGCCCCTAGCTAGGCATGATTATTTCAATGATGCTCACATAAAAGATAAGAATTGTAACATAAAGAGAGCATCTTGAAGAATATGACTAGCACATTTAAGTCTAACCCACTTCCTATGCATAGGGATTTTGTGAGAACATAACTTATGGTAACAAGAATCAACTTGCATAGGAAGGTAAAACAAGCATAACTTCAAAATTTTAAGCACATAGAAAGGAAACTTGATATTATTGCAATTCCTATAAGCATAAGTTCCTCCCTCATAATAATTTTCAGTAGAATCATGAATGAATTAAACAATATAACCAGCACCTAAAGCATTCTTTTCATGATCTACAAGCATAGAAATTTTACTACTCTCCACATAAGCAAAATTCTTCTCACGAATAATAGTGGGAGCAAACTCAACAAAATAATTATCATGTGATTAAAAATTAAGATCAAGATGACAAGTTTGATGGTTATCATTATTCTTTAAAGCATACGTGTCATCACAATAATCATCATAGATAGGAGGCATGCTTTCGTCATAATAAATTTGCTCATCAAAACTTGGGGGACAAAAAATATCATCTTCATCAAACATAGCTTCCCAAAGCTTGTGGCTTTGCATATAATTAGCATCATAGATATTCAAGGAATTCATTCTAACAACATTGCAATCATGCTCATCATTCAAATATTTAGTGCCAAACATTTTATAGATTTCTTCTTCTAGCACTTGAGCACAATTATCCTTTCCATCATACTCACGAAAGATATTAAAAAGGTGAAGCGTATGAGACAAACTCAATTCCATTTTTTAGTTTTCTTTTATAAACTAAACTAGTGATAAAACAAGAAACTAAAAGACTTGATTGCAAGATCTAAAGATATACCTTCAAACGCTAACCTCCCCGGCAACGGCGCCAGAAAAGAGCTTGATGTCTACTACACAACCTTCTTCTTGTAGACGTTGTTGGGCCTCCAAGTGCAGAGGTTTGTAGGACAGTAGCAAATTTCCCTCAAGTGGATGACCTAAGGTTTATCAATCCGTAGGAGGCGTAGGATGAAGATGGTCTCTCTCAAGCAACCCTGCAACCAAATAACAAAGAGTCTCTTGTGTCCCCAACACACCCAATACAATGGTAAATTGTATAGGTGCACTAGTTGGCGAAGAGATGGTGATACAAGTGGTATATGGATAGTAGATAAAGGTATTTGTAATCTGAAATTATAAAAACAGCAAGGTAGAAAGTGATAAAAGTGAGCATAAATGGTATTGCAATGATAGGAAATAAGGCCTAGGGTTCATACTTTCGCTAGTGTAAGTTCCCTCAACAATAATATCATAATTGGATCACATAACTATCCCTCAACATGCAACAAAGAGTCACTCCAAAGTCACTAATAGCGGAGAACGAACGAAGAGATTATGGTAGGGTACGAAACCACCTCAAAGTTATTCTTTCCAATCAATCCGTTGGGCTATTCCTATAAGTGTCACAAACAGCCCTAGAGTTCGTACTAGAATAACACCTTAAGATACAAATCAACCAAAACCCTAATGTCACCTAGATACTCCAATGTCACGTCAAGTATCCATGGGTATGATTATACGATATGGATCACACAATCTCAGATTCACCTATTCAACCAACACATAGAACCTCAAAGAGTGCCCCAAAGTTCCTACCGGAGAATCACGACGAAAACGTGTGCCAACCCCTATGCATAGGTTCATGGGCGGAACCCGCAAGTTGATCACCAAAACATACATCAAGTGGATCAATAGAATACCCCATTGTCACCACGGGTATCCCACGCAAGAGATACATCAAGTGTTCTCAAATCTTTAAAGACTCAATCTGATAAGATTACTTCAAAGGGAAAACTCAATTCATTACAAGAGAGAAGAGGGGGAGGAGAAACATAAGATCCAACTATAATAGCAAAGCTCGTGATACATCAAGATCGTGCCAAATCAAGAACACGAGAGAGAGAGAGAGAGATCAAACACATAGCTACTGGTACATACCCTCAGCCCCGAGGAAGAACTACTCCCTCCTCGTCATGGAAAGCACTGGGATGATGAAGATGGCCACCGGAGAAGGATTGCCCCCTCCGGCAGGGTGCCGGAACGGGTCTAGATTGGTTTTTGGTGGCTACGGAGGCTTCTGGCGACGGAACTCCCGATCTAATCTCT
Source organism: Triticum urartu (assembly GCF_003073215.2). Lineage (NCBI taxonomy): Eukaryota > Viridiplantae > Streptophyta > Magnoliopsida > Poales > Poaceae > Triticum > Triticum urartu. The sequence continues at coordinate 87,626,928 of NC_053025.1, read as the reverse complement.
GTTCTGGAAGTTTTAGGTTACATAGGTATATATGAGTGCAGGAGGTACGTCGGTGGACCGAAGGGGGGGCCACGAGGCAGGGGGCGCGCCCCAGGGGGGTGGGCGCGCCCCCTACCCTCGTGAGCTCCTCCTTCATCTTCTGACGTAGGGTCCAAGTCTATCCGGTAGGTTTCCTTCCAAAAATAACTTCTCCAGTTGATTTCGTTCTGTTTCGACTCCGTTTGATATTCCTTTTCTTCGAAACACTGAAATAGGCAAAAAACAGCAAATCTGGGCTGGGCCTCCGGTTAATAGGTTAGTCCCAAAAGTAATATAAAAGTGGATAATAAAGCCCAATATTGCCCAAAACAGTAGATAATATAGCATGGAGCAATCAAAAATTATAGATACGTTGGAGACATATCAACTGCTTGCATTAGAGTAGTGTAGCATGTTACTGTTTTCCGTTAATCATATTCTGATGCATAGCCTGTCTTTGCTACTACTGTTGTTACCTTTACTTGCAATCCTAAATACTTAGTATAGGATGCTAGTATTTCATCAGTGGCCCTACATTCTTGTCCGTCTGCCATGCTATACTACCGGGTCATGATCACTCGGGAGGTGATCACGGGTATATACTATACATATTACACCTGATACATATGGTGACTAAAGTCGAGTCGGCTCGTAGAGTACCCGCAAGTGATTCCGATGTGGGGGCTGAAGGTGCAGGTGGTTCCATCCAGGTAGTGGTGGGCCTGGGTTCCCGACGGCCCCCGACTGTTACTTTGTGGCAGAGCGACAGGGCAGATTGAGACCACCTAAGAGAGGTGGGCCTGGCCCTGGTCGACGTCCGCGGTTAATTCAATTAACACGCTTAACGAGATCTGGGTATTTGATCTGAGTCTAGCCACTGGCCTATACGCCCTAACCAACTACGCGGGAACAGTTATGGGCACTCGATGTCGTGGTATCAGCCGAAGCCTTCTTGACCCCAGCGACTGAGAGGCGCGCGCCGGGTTGGACTGGAAAGCCTGCTCTTGTCTTAGGGAGGCTAGGTCTGCTTCCGGCTGCCCACACAACATGCAGGTGTGCAATGGGCGATGGGCCTAGACCCCTGCGCCATAGGATTTAGACCGGCGTGCTGACCTCTCTTTTGTGCCTAGGTGGGGCTGCGACATGTTGATCTTCCGAGGCCGGGCATGACCCAGGAAAGTGTGTCCGGTCAAAGGGGATCGAGCGTGTTGGGAAATGTGGTGCACCCCTGCAGGGAAGTTTATCTATTCGAATAGCTGTGTCCCTCGGTAAAAGGACGACCTGGAGTTGTACCTTGACCTTATGACAACTAGAACCAGATACTTGATAAAAACACACCCTTCCAAGTGCCAGATACAACCCGGTGATCACTCTCTAACAGGGCGACGAGGGGAGGATCGCCGGGTAGGATTATGCTATACGATGATACTTGGTGAATTTACCATCTACTCTCTTCTACATGCTGCAAGATGGAGGCTGCCAGAAGCGTAGTATTCGACAGGACTAGCTGTCCCCCTCTTATTCTGGCATTCTGCAGTTCGGTCCACCGATATGGCCCCATTTCATTGATACCAATGCATATGTAGTGTAGATCCTTGCAGATCATTGCTTGCGAGTACTTTGGATGAGTACTCATGGTTGCTTTCCTACTTCTTTTTCCCCTTTTCCCAGTTACTGCCATCATATAATGGAGTCCAAGAGCCAGAGGATCCCGAGGATGATTCTACATGGACTTCGACTTCGAGGAGTAGTTTAGGAGGATCCCAGGCAGGAGGCATGCGCCTCTTTCGATCTGTATCCCTGTTTGTGCTAGCCATCTTATGGCACCTAGTTTAACTTATGTCTGTACTCAGATATTGTTGCTTCCGCTAACTCTTTTGTCCTCGAGCATTTGTATTCGAGCCCTAGAGGTCCTTGGCTTGTAATATAAAGCTTGTATTACTTTAATTTGTGTCTAGAGTTGTTTTGTGATATCTTTCCGTGAGTCCTTGATCTTGATTGTACACATTTGTGTGCATGATTAGTGTACGGTCAAATCGGGGGCGTCACAACATGACCATAAAAGATATTGCTCATATAAATAGAACAACCATTATTCTCTGATTTAAATGAATAACCGTCTCGCATCAAACAAGATCCAGATATAATGTTCATGCTCAACGTAGGCACCAAATAACAATTATTTAGGTCTAAAACTAATCCCGAAGGTAGATGTAGAGGTAGCGTGCCGACGACGATCACATCGACTTTGGAACCATTTCTCACGCGCATCATCACCTCGTCCTTAGACAATCTTCGCTTAATCTGTAGCCCCTGTTTCGAGTTGCAAATATTAGCAACAAAACTAGTATCAAATACCCAGGCGCTACTGCGAGAATTAGTAAGGTACACATCAATAACATGTATATCAAATATACCTTTCACTTTGTCATCCTTCTTATCCGCCAAATACTTGGGGTAGTTCCGCTTCCAGTGACTAGTGTCTTTGAAGTAGAAGCACTCAGTCTCAGGCTTAGGTCCAGACTTGGGCTTCTTCACTTGAGCAGCAACTTTCTTGCTATTCTTCTTGAAGTTCCCCTTCTTCCCTTTGCCCTTATTGAAACTGGTGATCTTTTCGACCATCAACACTTGATGCTCCTTCTTGATTTCTACCTCTGCAGCCTTTAGCATTGCGAAGAGATGGGGAATAGTCTTATCCATCCCTTTCATATTATAGTTCATCACGAAGCTCTTGTAGCTTGGTGGCAGTGATTGAAGAATTTTGTCAATGATACTATCATCAGGAAGATTAACTCCCAGTTGAATCAAGTGATAGTTATAACTAGACATTTTGAATATATGTTCAATGACAGAACTATTCTCCTCCATTTTGCAGCTGTAGAACTTATTGGAGACTTCATATCTCTCAATCCAGGCATTTGCTTGAAATATTAACTTCAACTCCTAGAATCTCATATGCTCCATGACATTCAAAACGTCGTTGAAGTCCCGGTTCTAAGTCGTAAAGCATGGCACACTAAACTATCGAGTAGTCATCAACACGCAACTGCCAGGCATTCACAATGTCTGCAGTTGCCGGCGCGGGTGGTGCACCTAGCGGTGCTTCTAGGACGTAATTCTTCTGTGCAACAATGAGGATAACCCTCAAGTTACGAACCTAGTCCGTGTAGTTGCTACCATCATCTTTCAACTTAGCTTTCTCTAGGAACGCATTAAAATTCAATGGAACAACAGCACGGGCCATCTATCTACAACAACATAGACATGGAAAATACTATCAGGTACTAAGTTCATGATAATTTAAAGTTCAATTAATCAAACTACTTAAGAACTCCCACTTAGATAGACATCCCTCTAATCATCTAAGTGATCACGTGATCCATATCAACTAAACCATGTCCGATCATCATGTGAGATGGAGTAGTTTTCAATGGTGAACATCACTATGTTAATCATATCTACTATATGATTCACGCTCGATCTTTCGGTCTCAGTGTTCCGAGGCCATATCTGCATATGCTAGGCTCGTCAAGTTTAACCCGAGTATTCTGCTTGTGCAAAACTGGCTTGCACCTGTTGTATGTGAACGTACAGCTTATCACACCTAATCATCACGTGGTGTCTCGGTACGAAGAACTTTCACAATGGTGCATACTCAGCGAGAACACTTGTACCTTGAAATTTAGTGAGAGATCATCTTATAATGCTACCGCCGTACTAAGCAAAATAAGATGCATAAAGGATAAACATCACATGCAATCAATATAAGTGATATGATATGGCCATCATCATCTTGTGCCTTTGATCTCCATCTCCAAAGCACCATCATGATCACCATCGTCACCGGCTTGCCACCTTGATCTCCATCAAAGCGTCGTTGTTGTAACGCCCACGACGCGGCTATATCTCCCACGTGTCGAGGCATGACTTAGAGGCATAACCGCATGGTGGTTTTGTCGCAAGAGGGGTAATCTTCACACGATCCCATGTACTGGATAAGAAAGGGATAAAGAGTTGGCATACAATTGCCACTTCACACAAATAACAAGTTAAACATACCTCATCCAGACTACAATCAAGGTCCGACTACGGAACCAAAATAAAAGAAGACAACACCAAATGCTAGATCCCCGATCGTCCCAACTGGGCTCCACTAGTAATCATCAAAAAACGAAACATAGTAACGACCAAGGTCCTCGTCGAACTCCCACTTGAGTTTGGTAGCATCACGTGCACTGGTATCATTGGCACCTGCAACTGTTTGGAAGTATCCGTGAGTCACGAGGACTAAGCAATCTCACACCAGCGAGATCAAGACTATTTAAGCTTATGGGTAGGATAAGGTAATGCGGTGGAGCTGCAGCAAGCGCTAAGCAAATATGGTGGCTAACATACGTAAATAAGAGTAAGATGAGAAGATACGCAATGGTTGTGAAGCTACAAGTGATCAAGAAGTGATCCTGAAACTACTTACGTTCAAACATAACACAAGGTCGTGTTCACTTCCCGGACTCCGCGAAAACAGACCATCACGGCTACACATGCGGTTGATTCATTTTAATTAAGTCAAGTGTCAAGTTAACTACAACCAGGTATTAACAAAATCCCATCTGCCACATCACCGCGAGCACGGCTCTCGAAAGTTTATACCCTGCAGGGGTGTCCCAACTTAGCCCATCACAAGCTCTCATGGTCAACGAAGGACATTCCTTCTCCCTGAACGACCCGATCAGACTCGAAATCCCGGTTATAAGACATTTCAACAATGGTAAAATAAGACCAGCAAGACCGCCCGACTGTGCCGACAAATCCCAATAGGAGCTGCACATATCTCGTTCTCAGGGCACACCGGATGAACACTACGTACGACAACCGAAGACCACGGGTGAAGGGGTGGCACCGCAAGTGACTCTAGGTTGGACCAACACTCAGAGGAGCACTGGCCCAGGGGTTAAAATAAAGATGACCCTTGAGTCTGCAGAACCCAAGGAAAAAAGGCTTAGGTGGCAAATGTTAAAACCAAGGTTGGGCCTTGCTGAAGGAGTTTTATTCAAGGTGAACTGTCAAGGGGGTCCCATAACCCCAACCGCGTAAGGAACACAAAAATCAAGGAACATAACACCCATATGACGGAAACTAGGGCGGAAAGAATGGAACAAATTACCAGGCAAAAGGCCAAAATTCCACCCTTTACCAAGTGTATAGATGCATTAAATTAAATAAGAGATAAAGTGATATCCCAACATATCCATGTTCCAATATGGAACAAACTTCAACTTCACCTGCAACTAACAATGCTATAAGAGGGGCTGAGCAAAAGTGGTAAGATAGCCAAACAACGGTTTGCTAAGAAGGTGGGTTCGAGGCTTGACATGGAAATATGGGAGGCATGATATAACAAGTGGTAGGTAGCGCGACATAGTGATAAAACGAACGATTAGCAAGCAAAGATAGAAGTGACATCGAGGGTATGATCATCTTGCCTACAATGTTACCAGAGTTGTCGAAAGCTTGATCCTCGTTAGCGTACTCAACAGGTTCCTCATTCACGTACTCGTCTCCCGGCTCTACCCAAAGCAAGAACACAAGCAATGGAACAACAATCAATCACGGTGCAATGCACAAGCAACATGATATGCAAGATATGATATGATATGCATATGCGTGCTCCGGAAAGGAAAGAATGGTCAAGGAATCAACTTGGCAAACCAAGTATGCCGCAGGAAAGATGAGGTGATTTTGGTCGAAATCGATATAAGGATCACCGGAAACGGATGCATGGTTTGCAAATGGCAAGCAAAACAAGGATGATGCAAATCTGCGATTAATAACATGATCGCACTTAGAATGCAACAAGAAACTAAGCTACTGCACTCCAACATAGCAACAAATCATATGACAGTGATGTACAAGAGATGCTTGACAAAACATGAACACTGAGCTGCGGCTAAATCACACTAGAACAGTTTAAACAAGCATGGCAAAAGTGCAAAAGATATCAGCTTCACAGACTTAGTGAAAATACTAACATGTCAAAAAAACATCAGGAATCAATGTTTAGAGCTAGCAAACAACATGCTAAAAATACTGACATGTCAAAAACAACATCAGGAAGCAATGTTTAGAGCTAGCAAAAAACATGCTACATGAACTTAACATAGCAAACAAAGGCATGGCACTCTTGTACTAAATGCATAGAACAAAACTCCCTTACTGAACATGAGCCCAAAAGGCACAGAGGATACGATGGCACCCATGTAAACATAGCAAGTTTTACTAACAGATTCAGACTTAGTGGAATTTCATAACATGGCAGAAACAGATTCATGATAGCAACTTTGCAAGCTCGTGCCACTCACCACAAAGCATTACATGATAACACAAGCATACCATAAGTAAGAAGACATGTCCATGAAGCTAAACATGGCAAGAGCAAGTGCATAGGATGCATGGATCGCTAGCAAAACACATGGCAATATTGATTAACATGTTAACAATCTGTCAGGAACAATATTTAGCAAAAGTAGACCAAGAAAGTGACATGCTAGAGTACTCCATAATTGCAACCAGAGGCATGAATGGCTAGATCATAACCATATGTTCAAAACATCCTTAATGAAGTATCTCAAAATAAAAATGGATCTCTTGGTAGCAGTAAGTTTACATGGCATCAAAATAACATCTGGAAAAGGACTGCAAAATCCTAAGTGTCTGAAAATAGTAACATCATGGAGCCTACTTTCCATGCTTGTGCTAGTAACCACATAGCTCCTGAAAATACAAGACTTGCACCTCTTTAAAGATGGCATGATGGAGCTCAAAACACATGTAGACCTCATGCTCATAGGGTGCACACACAAAATGCAACAAAAATGACAAATCATCAAGTTCACTTAAGAACCAGCAGTTAACATTTTATAGCACTCTTACAATGAGGATAACGACATCAATATGGACATTAACATTCATGGAAATGCAACTAACATGTAGAGCATCATGAGACGAACATTTTGATATATCATATTCATGATTCGGAGCTACGGACACGGAGATGTAGCATGATGAACATGGCTTAGAAATATTAGGGAGCTTCGGGACTTAGAGGAATTTCACCTCGTGGATCGGATCTAGGGTTTGGCACAGACTTCGAGGATCGCCGGGAAGTCGCCGGATCTTCGCTGGAGATCGTTGGGACGAGGTGTCCGGAGCTTGGAGAGTCGCCGGGGAGGGGCGTGGTGGCCGGATCCGGCGAGGGGCGGCCGGATCTGGAGGGCGATAGCGGCGCGGCGCCCGGTGGTGCGTGGCAGCGGCGGTGCTTCCTGAGCTGGCGAGGAGCAGCAAGGGCGGCGGGAGGCGGCGGCGGACGTCAGTGCAAGGTGGCGGGGACGGCCGGGCGGCGCGGTCGCGCGCGGGTGGCGCTTCGGGCCGGGAGGGCCTGGCTCGGGCCCCGCGGGCCGGCGCGGTGGACGGCGGCGGGAGGCCACGTGGCGCGTTGCTAGCGGCTGAGGGCGGCGGTGGGATTTCTTCCGGTGGGTGTGGACATGTCTGGCGGCGTGCGGGGGGGATTTTCTAGGGTTTCCTGTGCGTTTTTTGACGGGGGATGCCTTCTTATAGGTATGGGAAGCTAGAAGAGTCCAAATGAGGTGCGGTTTTCGCCCACACGATCGTGATCCAACGACGGAGAGCATGGATGGGGTTTAGATGTGTTATTGGGCTGTTTTGGAGGGGTGTTGGGCTGCAACACAAAAGAGGCTTTTGCGGTTACCTGGTTAATCGTTGGGGCATCAAACGACCTCCAAATGGAACAAAATTTGACAAGTGGTCTACCGGTGATGTACCAAGGCCGCTTGACAAATCTCGACCCATTCTGAGAAAGTTTTTCTCCCGATCATGAAACAAGGCAAGAGGGGTGCGCCGGGTGCATGTGGGAGTGTCGGATTGCGAAACAGACAACGGGGAAAAATCTCGGATGCATGAGACGAACACGTATGCAAATGAGATGCACATGATGACATGATATGAAATGCGTGACATGAACAAAATGCAAAACGAAAGACAAAACCCAACCACGAAGGGAATATCATAACACATAGCCGAAAATGGCAAGAGTCGGAGTTACAAATATGGAAAGTTACATCTGGGGTGTTACAACACTCCAACACTACAAGAGGATCTCGTCTCGAGATATAGGACTGAAAGAACTCCGAATATTCAGAACGGAGGTG